>NC_061116.1:41877111-41888602 GCF_002878395.1 Capsicum annuum
AACATTAATATAAATATCAATATAAGGGATAGGTGGTACGAAAATAAAAATCAGTAGCAAGTGCCACGCTAGGGCCATAATAAGGTCAGTAAGCCAAGGTAAATGAGACTCAAACCCAAGTGTTGCACCCACAGGGAGAAAATATCAATATAGATTTACCCCATCCACTACTAAAAGAGATCATCCATGGGGTAATCATATAATCATAAGCTCTATAAAAAGACACACAAAAACCAATATGAGTTTATCAAGGCATATAATCATTGATGGGTATGAGAAACCCAATACACATCAATAAAGTGTACAAGCTAAAATAAAAGCACACTAACCACAGTGCAATATGAAGTCACATATTTGACGTACTTAAGGGAGAACAAATCTAAATAGGTCCAAACTCAGACTGACTAACTGAATCATTACTTGGGGCACCAAGTGCACTATCTCTAACTGAGGGTTCCATAACACAATGGAAATGACTTGAATGAATTAAATGACCAATAATATTATGTTGGGGACACTCCCTAGACAAGTGACCAGTCTCTATGCATTTATAACAAACCCTAAAGCTCTAAACTAACAAAAAACACAAGCTAACCCTAATCAACTGACCAAAACAAAATTATGGGCACTTTTTATACTAGTGTCCCATCTCACCATAACTAAAAAAAGCTCCTGGGATACTCTGAGTTGCTACACACTCTGACCCAGAATGACCATCATATCTGGAAGACCCATACCAAAAACTCCACAAAGTCTAATAAGAACTATGTCTATTTTAATCATCACAACTAACTTGGGAGCCACTCATAGTCTAAAATGCTACATGCATGGAAACAATAGGCTGGAAGTGAAGCTAACCTCCACTAGAAGGATCCTCACTCTTGAATGAAATACCAATAGCAATGTACTAATGGCATGGCTTCTTATATTTACCTTTATAAGTCTTAATACATGCTCTCTCTATGGATTTGGATTTCACATGATCAACAACTTGATAGAAGGAAAACCCAGTTGCTATTAAGTGCTCCAGGTCAAAATAGAGTGGCAATGCTAATTTTCTAATAAATCTACACACCATGTCCTATTCAAAAGGATATAGCATAGGAATATGTCTTTCCCACTCAAGAATCCCAATCCCATACTCTAAACTAATAAGGAGTCCTGGTGAACACCAACAAACCCAACTTTTTCCTGAGAACTATTTGATAAACCAAATACCATCCCTAGTTGTGAGGTATCCATAAAGAGAGTCAATATCCCCAATGATGAATCTCAAAAAATTGAAGTAGTCATTTACTCTATCGAAGCCTGGGATGGACTCAAATCTACTGACTGATGTTGGAGATCTTTGACATCCATCTTTGACTCCCTGGTTTATTGTTGCACTAAGGCCCTAGAAATATGTGCTGAATTACCATCTGCACCTATCAATAACCTCACATCATCCATCGAGGATGGAATAAAGTCAATGAATATACTTGTGGTTAAGAAAAATACAGACACATGATAAGTAGTCAAGAATATGGTTTTCTAAGAGTATCTTATCGCCTTTTTCCAAAGATAGGTTACATACTTCTTTGTACCAATCTATAGGACTCTACTAGACACTTAGCTCTTGTACCAACATACCGGTAAACCTAGCTCTAATAATAATTTGTCATGAACCAATTTCTTAAGTCATTATGGGGCCTTCCATAACCTATTAATAGGTAAACCAACTCGTAGTCCAAAACTGCTAGTACCAGAATGCCAAGAGAAATTAAGAAGAATGCAAAATAAATATAGTAAAAAGGGTTAAATGCACAGGACAGTCCCAAAACCTGGTGGAATCGGTAAAAGAGCTTCTACCATAATATGATTACAAATTAAAGTATAAATAAATATACCAATACAACCTATATTTGAATACAACATAGAGACTAGTATAGTACAAAAGACGGAGGAAAGTAATACTCTAGACTCCAAGAGCTCACCTTACATCTCCAAACTAAAGGTTGTCTTCGGGATGTCACACTACCTTACTTTGAGTTAGTGATAACCGGATCTAAGGTCTATCTTAGAGAAATAACTTGCACCCTGGAGTTAGTCAAATAAGTCATCAATTCTAGAAAGAGGGTACTTGTTCTTGACTGTGACTTTATTAAGCTAATGATAGTTAAAGCACATACACAAAGAACCATTTTTTTCCGCACTAATAGGATGGGAGCTCCCCAAGAAGATACACTACAACAACAAATAATAACAACTTAAAGTAAGGGAGTGTGACATCTCGAAGACAACCTTTAGAACCTGTTTAAGTCTGTTTGAGTTTCTTGTCATGTCTTTTGGACCAACCAATTCCCCCGCAGCCTTCTTGGACCTCATGAATCAAGTATTTAAGAAGTATCTTGATATGTTTGTTATTATTTTCATAGATTATATTCTTGTGTATTCCTGAAGTGAGGTTAACCATGCAGATCATCTTAAAATTATCTTCCAAACTCTTAAAGATCATCAGTTGTTCACCAAATTCAGCAAGTGTTAGTTCTGGCTAAGGTCCATAACTTTTATGGGTCATATTATTTTAGCCGAAAGCATTATTGTTGATCCCCAAAAGATAGAAACTGTAAAAAATTATCCTATACCTGTCTCTCCATCTGACATTAGGAGTTTCTTGGGTCTAACTAGCTAATACAACTATTTTATTGAGGGTTTCTCTTCTGTTACATCTCCCATGACCCGATTGACCCAAAAAAAGTTAGGTTCCTTTGGTCAGATTCTTATGTAAAGAGTTTTTAGGAGTTGAAGACTCGACTCACCTCATCCCCTGTGTTAACTTTGGCTAATGGTGTTGATGGTTTTGTGGTGTATTGTGATTCTTCTAGAGTTTGCTTAGGTTGTGTGTTGATGTAGAGAGGTAAGGTTATATCCTATGCCCATAGAAATTTAAAACCACGTGAAAAGAATTACCCAACCCATGATCTTGAATTAGCTGTTGTAGTCTTTGCTTTTAAAATCTAGAGACATTAGTTGTATAGTGTTCATGTTGATGCGTTCACTGATCAAAAAAGACTGCAGTATGTATTTTCTCAAAGGAAGTTGAATCTTAGGCAGAGGCGAAAGTTAGAGTTGCTAAAAGATTATGATATGAGTGTGCTGCATCATCTGAGAAAGGCCAATGTAGTGGAAGACACCCTTAGCAAGTTGTCTATGGGCAGTGTTACTCATGTATAGAAAGGTAAACAAGATTTAGCTCGTGATGTGCATTATTTGGAAAGATTGGGGGTTTGACTGCTTGATTCCACCGAGGGGGATATCTTGGTATAGAGTAGTTCCAAATCCTCTTTAGATTCGGAAGTGAAAGAGAAGCAAGACTTAAATGCTAGTTTAGTCAGACTGAAGGAGTCAGTTAAGGACCAAAGAGTAGAGGTTTTCTCCCAAGAAGGAGATGGTGTGTTGAGATTGTAGGGTAGATTATGTGTTCTTTGTTTTGATGATCTGAGATAGAGGATCATGGTAGAGGTACATGGCGTGCGATATTTTATTCATCCCGGCGCTACCAAGATGAACTGTGACTTACAGGAAATCTATTGGTAGAGTGGTATGAAGAAGGATATAGTGGAGTTTGTATCGAAGTATGAAACTTGCCAATAGGTTAAGATAGAGCATCAAAGGCTTGGTGGTGTGATGCAAGAGTTTAGTATCCCCACTTGGAAGTGGGAAGAGATAAATATAGACTTTGTGACTAGTTTACCTCTTTCGCATCATCATCATGATTCTATTCGGGTGATTATGGATAGGCTGACTAAGTCAGTGCATTTCTTGCCTATGCACACATCTTATGCAGATGAGGACTATGCTAGATTGTATATTAGGGAGTTATTCAGATTGCATGGAGTTCCCTTATCTATTATTTTGGATAGGGATACTCAATTCACTTTGTAGTTTTGGAGAGCTTTTCAGAGGGGTCTTGGTACCCAAGTGCATTTGAGTTCTATTTTTCATCCGCAGACAGATGGTCAGACTAAGAGAACTATCCAAAATTTAGAAAATATGTTGAGAGCATGTGCTCTTGATTTCAAAGGTAGTTGGGATAAGCATCTACCATTGATAGAGTTTGCTTATTACAATAGTTATCACTCTAGCATCTTAATGGCACCATTTAAGACTTTGTATGGTAGAAGATAGAAGGTGTCGGTCACTCATAGGTTGGTTTGAAGTGGGTAAAGCTACTATAATTGGACCTGATGTAGTATTTGAGGCTATAGAGAAGGAAGTTGATTAGAAAAAGGTTGAAGATATCTCAGAGACATCAAAATTCATATGCAAATGTGAGGAGAAGAGACCTTGAGTTTGAAGTTAATGATTTGGTGTATCTAAAAATTTCATCCATGAAAGGGGTGAAAAGGTTTGGGAATAAGGGGAAGCTTAGTCCCCGGTATGTTGGCCCTTCTAGAGTTCTTAACCGTGTTGGAAAAGTAGCTTATGAAGTAGAGTTTCTTGCAGAACTATCAGCTATTCATCCTATCTTCCATATCTCTACGCTTAAGAAGTATATTCGTGATTCTGTTGTTATAGATCCTTCAGAAAGCACTAATGTTTGGGACAGTCTTTCTTTTAATGAGGTTGCAGTCGAAATCCTAGACTACCAAGTTCGGAGACTAAGGAACAAAGAAGTTCACTTGGTCAAATTTTTGTTGTGGAAGCAGTCAGTTAAGGGTGCTACTTGGGAAGCAGAAGCAGATATGTGATCCAAGTACCCACACTTCTTTTCTGCAAGTTCAGATCAAGCCGAATGTACTATTCTTTCTTAATTCAGTCCCCCTTCTAATCAAAGTTGCAGCTGTATAGCCATTCTTATCATAAGCTTATGTATTCTATGAAGTATCCGAAGATTTAGAATGAAGTAAATTTAGTTTAGCCAAATATTTTAGATGTGTATCCTTCATTTTTTCTACGTTCTGAACATATCTATCTACATTCGAGGACGAATGTTCCCAAGGGGGAGATATTGTAAGACCTCATAAAGTTTCCTCATCATCAAAGCCTTTGAAGCAAGTTAAAAGAAGCTTAACAATTAGAATTTTAGCTAAGTGTTCCAACACTTAGTTCATTTTTGAGCCCTCAAACTTCGATGAATTATTTTGCAACCTTCCCGACGTACGTTTCTTGATTTTATTATTGCGTTGCGATGGGGCAAGGTGGGTTTCAAAATTTTAGGAATCCATTTAGGGCACATGTGGGGTACCAAACCAGTAGCTAAAGGCTATTAAGTGGTGCCGCCAGCTTAGCTAAGGCTCTAGGCAAGGCGTCGCCCACCTTAGCAAAGGCTCTGGGCAAGGCGCCGCCCAGGCCATAGCCTTTGTACCCAGTTTTCAGCTTCTTTTCTCCATCTTAAGGGTAAACTTGGTATTTTCCCACTCCTTTATCATCCTTAACATGATATTACACTGCCAAAATACCATATTATTCATACTTTCATCAAAAACCACCAAGAACATACATTAGGGTTTCTACACAAACTTCAAGAGAACTCAAAAGTTAACTGTCATTTTTCAATAATTTTTTTGCGAATTGAATCCCCATTCTGATGGCTACAAGAAGCACCCATTAATTTCAAGAATAGAAACCCAAAGTCAAGAACTCACTCAAAGTTTTAATTTCAAGGTATGTGGGGTTTGAACAAGAACACTCTTTAGTTCTTGTGCCCAAAAGTTTTAGATTTTCTTTAAAAACTTTGTATTTCCATGATGAATTCATATAATTTTGCTAAATTTCAAGTTTATAAGATTACGGAATTGTTCAAGTCTTGAATTGCATGATTATTTTGATCAATTATGGTCTAAATTGAGAGTTCATGATAAAAATTGCACATTCCTATATTGATATCATGTTTTCAAGAATTTCCAAGAGTTGTCATCATGAGTTGAACTTTATTGTAAAATTGTGAGTCTTTGAGGATGAATTAGTGATACTCCAAGAAGTGTACTTATATTTTCATATTTTTGAGATTTTAAAACTTTGATGAAAATTCTATCAAGATTTCAAGAAAAGAATTGAGTTTTGATCCTAAACTAATAAAGAAATCCACATAATTTGTTTGATTTGAGATAAAGGGGAAGTATATTGGCTCCCATTACATATTGTTGAATCGTTTAAGATTGATTTTCTTAAAGTTCTGAGATAAGTAGGGGAGTAGTATTTAGCACCAAGTTGGGCTTGATTTCGAGGTCTCATGCCCCAGAACTACGTGCCCCCATAGGTTTCTGATTTACCCCAAGTGGGTTAAGCTAGTGATCACTAAAAGTTAAAGGTTCTACTTTGATGGAAGGGATAGAATAGCTCTCCCCAACATGGGCAAGCCATTGGACTCCATGTTAGCTCACATAGTTTATGTCAGTTAGAAGAAACTCCCAAAGTTATATAATCCCGAGTCCCAAGTGTCCCAAAGTCTCTTAAGTTTTCTAGAGTCTCAAGTCTTAAAGTTTCTAAAGTATCAAGTTGTTGAGTTTTAAAGAAATTTTACTATCCTTAAGCTAAAACTGTAAGTTTGAAGGTATATTGATTTTGAAGGCTATGACCCTATGATTCCTAAGGTTTTCAAGTGTCATGATTATTAAGTTCCCAAGAAGTTTCTTGCTTTCATGTGATTATAGCTTATCTCCTGAGAGTTGATATTTTAAGATTTCATCTAATTTACTAGTTGAGAACAAAGAAAGAATACAGATCCTAAAAAATTAAAATGACTCACGTGATTTCTATTATATATTTCCTAACCACAAATTATGAGAATTTTATTCAAGCTATGTGAGTCATCTATTATAGCATACATGTTTTCTATTAATACTTGTGATACTGATTAATTATTTGCATACACCCCGACATTCTCAGTACATTGCTAAAATACTGATCCACATATACTCTGTGTGCTACATTGTCTCATAATATAGGTTCAGGGTCAGTGATCCCCGAATGCCTTTATCTATATCTCCACAGTGGTGAGTCCTCATGGTTCGAGAAACGGTTATAGTTAGATATTCAGTTTATCTAGTAGTTCTTCATTTTTTTTAGTTGAGTATGAGTCAGTTGGGCACCTATCCCAATGGCTCTCTAGTTCTTGAGTAGTAGAGGCTTTGTCAGACTAGTTGTCAATTGTTAGTATGTCGAGATTTCCAATATTATGGTTGTTCGGATGAAGTATTTTCACACTATTTCTTATGATTTGATATAACAGTGCTTGTGATTTGTCTATGTCATCGCTAAGCAAGTTATTATTTGAAGTAGCAGTCTCAAAGGGTTAGCTTGTGGCTACATGTAGCCGTAAGCACTTGTGACGCTTTGGGACCCATTTTCGGGGCGTTACACTCCTCTAGCTCAATAACTCATAAACGAAGGACCTACACAAACTTTGGGGCTACTTGTAGCTCTCTCCAACATGGGCAAGCTATTGGACTCCATGTCAGCTCATATGGTTTATGTAAGTTAGAAAAAACTCCCAAAGTTATATAATCCCGAGTCCCAAGTGTCTTAAAGTCTCTTAAGTTTTCTAGAGCCTCAAGTCTTAAAGTTCCTAAAGTATCAAGTTCTTGAGTTTGAAAGAAGTTTTACTATCCTTAAGCTAAAAGTGTAAGTTAGAAGGTATATTGATTTTGAAGGTTATGACCCTATGATTCCTAAGGTTTTCAAGTGTCATGATTATTAAGTTCCCAAGAAGTTTATTGCTTTCATGAGATTATAGCTTATGTCCTAAAAGTTGATATTTTAAGATTTCATCTAATTTACAAGTTGAGAAAAAATAAAGAATACAGATAATGAATAAATTGAAATGACTCATGTGATTTCTATTATATATTTCCTAACCACAACTTATGAGAATTTTATTCAAGCTATGTGAGTCATCTATTATAGCATGTATGTTTTCTATTAAGACTTGTGATACTGATTATTTATTTGCATACACCCCCACATGCTTAGTATATTCTCAAAGTACTGATCCATATATATGTCTGTGTGCTATATTGTCTCATAATGTAGGTTCAGGTGCTCCGTCCCAGCCTCGTCAGTGATCCCCGAGTGCCTTTATCTACATCTCCAAAGTGGTGAATCCTCATGGTTCGAGTATCGGTTGTATTCAGATATTTAGTTTATCTAGTAGTTGTTCATTTCTTTTTAGTTGAGTATGAGTCGGTTGGGGACCTGTCCCAATGGCTCTCTAGTTCTTGAGTAGTAGAGGCTTTGTCAGACTAGTTGTCAGATTGTTAGTATGTCAAGATTTCCAGTATTATGGTAGTTCAGACGAAGTATTTTCACAGTATTTCTTATGATTTGACATAGCAGTGCCCGTGATTTGTCTATTTCATCTCTAAGCAAGTTATTATGTGAAGTAGTAGGCTCAAAGGGTTAGCTTGGGGCTACTTGTAGCCTAAAGCACTGTGTGATGCTTTGGGACCCATTTTTGGGGTGTTACACTCCTCCAGCTCAATAACTCACAAAGGCAAGACCTACACGAACACCCTTTTTGGAAAAATAACTCACAAATAAAGGGGTCTCTAGAGGGTTTGAAAGTACCCATATATACTGAACTGGTCCTGATCCAGGATTTCTAATCATCATCAAACATCATCAATACCATCTACACCATCAATATCCTTAATCTTCTCTATCTAGTACCAGAGAGGCGTATATATATGTATAATAAATGCATAGACTCTGAACCATATCTAAAAGAGTGTAAATCCGTAAATCCATTGCTTGGGGCAAACTCCAAGACTAAATCATCATAAAGGTGTAGAAAGGGTGTGTAATCTCATGCGCCTGAAGTAGGTAGTAGTAATAAAATCATGGATCAAAATCTATCTCGGCCAAATATTTAAAAACCATTTTCAATCTCAATTTACATAATTCATCCATTAAGATGGCATGATTCCCGTTTTGAAGAAATCCATTTTTAAGGTGAAAAGTGGGCTTTAATCCCTTTTTTGAAAAAATAGTAGTAAAATCATATTTTAGTTGGAATTGTACCATTTACCTATTTAGTGATCATGAATGTACCGAATCTATGCATGTCATCTCCAGTATTCAAATAATGTAATCATAAGCATCAATATATCCATAACTACGGATAAACCATCCCCAAAATCCAACGAATATCATAACATGGGCCTTGGGCCTAATAATTAACTATAATATATATATATATATATGGGGGGTGTATACGACATAACAATAAGATCATAATCCAGTAGAACCATCACAATTCATCACGTATCATATTAAACATCATATAAAGGTTCATAAGCCTCAACTATACCTAATATGCTAACAACCTATAATAACAGGATCTTAGAAGCATAATAAATGTTTCATGTTACGGGTAAATTCACCCATCTAATCCCCAAACTTCAATATTGTAAACTAGGTCACGGTATTCTACCAAAGTCAATCTTAACATTCTCATTTTACATGCAATATGTAAAACACATTATCTTGTGAAGAAGAGTAGGTATAACCCTACCTCGAAGCTAAATCACAAATCCTTGAATCGTCCACTAAACGTCCATCTTCACTCCATCACCCTGAAATATTGCCACACAATCAAAATTGCAATCAAAGCATTATTAGGAGTTAAATGAGACCTATATTGCCATCTAATGAGTCGAGTTAAATTTTAGGTCAAGATCAGACCCATAAAAAAATCAAAAATTAAACCCTTTATGGGGTCCCTCGATAAATAAGAAATGCGTACTCAAAAGTTGAGTAGAAATAGAACACAAATTGGGTCCCAAATTAAACCTTAATGTTTAGGAATTTAAAGCCCTAATTTTTAGGAATTTACCATGAATTTGGATGGATATCAAAGAGAAAATCAATGGGAAATGGCCAAAAAGGATTAGTCTAGCTTACTTTATCTTATTTGGATGATTCCCCACTCTTTTATTCTTTTTAAGAGCTAAACTTGGTGTAAAGATGGTGGAATGAAAGGTAGAAAATTAGGTGGAAGAAGAGGATTAAATATGGGGTTGGGAGTCACTATCACGACTCTGATATCGTGACTCTAAACCACCAATTTTCCCATCCAAAAAGCTTTCGCAAGATTCCATGCTATCAAAATCACAATCTACTCATCAAAATAAGAACAATGATACTCATATTGCACTATTATGCTCTACGTCCAAAATCATGTAAGAATCCAAGGTGGGGCTATTTTATGGAATTGGACATTTGGAACCAACACAAAGTCCCTCTATTCTCAAGAAATATTTACCCTCAAACATGGGTGAATTTTAAGCCCGAATGGTGTTGCAATTAAGCCTCTAAAATTCTAGGAATTTTAGAAAAAAGATGAAGGATTTTATCAAGAAATTAATGGATGATTACCATAAATTTTGAGAAAAAATGCATAAATTAACTTCATCAAAGATCCAAAATCACCCACAAATGATTATCCCAAGTTTTTTCACTTTTTAGGGTTTAATATTCTAGAGAATGGATGAAAATGAGAAAAATCAAGTAAAGTGGGGTTTCATACCCTTCCTAGGTACACAAGTATCACTCAGGAGGACACAGGGCTGCCTAATAAGTCACCGCTTAAGCGACCTAGTGTTTCTTAAAAGATTTTAGCATCTGCACAGGTACCGATTAAGCGGTCCCCTGCCGCTTTAGCGACTACCGCTTAAACGATAGCGGTTCCACTTAAGTAAACGACCACTAGCCCGACTCGGTCATTAAGCGATGGACCGGTCGCTTTAGCAAACCCTTACCTTAAGCAGCCCAAAAGGACGCTTAAGCAGTGCACCAGCACCAGCACCAACTAAGACTTAGAATTTTTCTAGGTTTCTGCCAACCCCTAGGATTCATCAGAAATCCAATATACGTAAATGAACTATGCTACCCTATTAAATTTGACGTTCCAGGCTCAACGGTATAGTTAAAATTTCCATTCGAGGCCAATTTGATGAAAAGTGGGTCCCACAGCCACTTGCTATTTTTCTTAACTTCTGGCCAATAGCTCAAAATAATTTTGGGAGCATTAGGACTCGGACCAAGGGTCCACCTAGCCTAAAATCGATGTTTTAGAGTTGCTGGAGCAGTCAGAATTGACATATGAGATAGTTTAACTAAATTTTTAACTCGGTATCCAAATTAAACTAGCGAAGGCATCAAAATATAAAATTAGCTCTAAAAATTAAATGAACTGCCTGATATCCAAATTGTCTATTCCAGCAAGTCATAAATGGCTTGGAGAAACTATTGAAAATCTCTATATAGCAAAAATGAGCAGAAATACAAAAATTGATTTGGAGGGTCATTATAAATCTACAGTGGTTAGAACCTGAATATCCCTAGTAGTGCGTCGTGCTGTCGCACCCCATTTTACTTGTGAATAGTAAAATTCAATGTGGCAACTCTTTTTAGGTTGTTTTTGAAAAATAAAATTCACCACCTAACGAATTAAGTTACGTTAGGACACCATTCTAGGCTAATTATAAACCATTTAATTAGTTTATATCAC
>NC_061116.1:41891602-41898836 GCF_002878395.1 Capsicum annuum
AATTATTTTTTTATTAACTTAATATTAACGAATTGATGAAAATAATAAATAAGCAAGAAGCATAACTTAATTATTTTCTAATTACTAGTTATCTAGGTGATGATAAGATGTAAAAAAAACAAGATGAATCAGACAAGCGAGTAGACAGAAAGTACATAATTTTTATAGCAAAAAAATTTATTAAATAATACACCTAAACTACCCCAAATAATTAACATACGAAATAAATAAAAGAGAACAAATTTGAAAAGTTTGGACTAGAGTAATTTATCCTATTCGGATCAACACCCAACTCATTAACCGCTGACAATGTCATATGTCGCATTATCGGATTATGCTCGGGACAACTTTCATAATTTCTGAATGTCTACCCACCCCCACCTATTTTATTTATTAAACTTAAAGGCGTTTAAAAAATAATAATAAAACTAGAGTTTCCTAAATGCCTACCCATCCCAACTTAATGTTCAAAAGGTATTGGATTTACTATTTTAAATTAGACTCAAGTTTCATATCAAACAAAACAAGGACTTAACACAAAACACATAATATTTTCAGATAAGCCTCTTGATTTATCGAAGGTGATTAGGTGACAAGCATGCGAAATAAATAATTATCCACTTTATATAATTAAAACCTATAGACATGATCCTAAGTGATTCGTAATTATTTATTGATGAAAGATAATGGTCAATTCATTTTGAAATAATATGTTGTAAATTTGTTAAATTATAAGGCATATCGAAAGTCAAGTAAACATGTTGGCGAATAGATCAATTTCAACATAAAGAAAATAAGTTAAACATGTTGAAAATTAGTCGAAGTACTAAAAAGGTGCTAGAAAATATGTTTAAGTACTGAAAAACAACTAATATGCTAGAGATTAAATTTTAGTTGCTGAAAATATTGTTTAAATGCGAAAAATATCATTCAAGTACTGAGAAATTAAATTTAAGTGCTAAAAACATCATTTAACTGCTGGAAATTAAAATTCAGTTGCTGAAAGTATAATTTAAAGGTTGAAAACTAAGTTTTAATGATGAAAAGGAGTTTTGTTACTGCTCAAAATTAATAAAATATTGCTCGAACAAAATTTAATTGTTGAAAGGAACTTTTATATTGAAAATTGATTAAAAACATGCTAAAATCTAAATAGAAATGACAAAATACGCGAAGTGTTGAAAATTAATTATGATATCCAAAAATTTACTAAAAATATTGTAATTAGTTTCTTATAGATTGAAAGTTAATTAATAATTCCTAAAACATGATTTCTAAGTGATTAAATAATTTTTTAGTGACCCTATAATATGTTTTACCTAATTGACAATGCAGTTCACATAAACACTTAATTCACATAATTACTGTCCCTTATAAGCAGTCCCTATAATTTCTAATATGTCTATTAATGTTTCTACAATAATTATTATAGACCTGATAAATAATTAAAAAAAGAATTTAGATTAAGGAAAAGACAGGCAATCCCCTATAACTCTCCAAGTCCCAAGATGCACTTGTTAAATACAAACATAAAATCAAAATCATTATAGAGAGTTTGAATGCACCAAAACATAACTCTTAATAGAGAAATAGTGAAACAGAGGAACAACAAAAATAAGATAGGTAAATTCAAAATAACATAGTTACTTTCGCTGGATACTATAGGCATACCTTCTAAGTTTTTTACACTACAAGAATAAACACCACATAATAAGTAAATGATGCATCGATAGAGACTAACCAGTTAATATCAAAAATAAGAATGAACAAAACTGATTGATAAAAAGACAACAAACACAAACCAAGAGTCAAACACTTCCAGCACATAAGATTAGGACTTAAAGTATATATTTTTTATTTGTAGAAAGAGTTGATGCTTAAAAGAGTCTTCTATTGTGTAGAGAGAATAGAAGTTGAAAAGTGTTTCTAAAGAGAAGAGAATGAATGTCTATACAAGTAAGGATCTAAACTAAAAAGGGAGAGTAATATTTGGCAATCAATTAAAGATATTTATTTTTCTTAAAATCAAAGACTAAATAAATTAATTGCAAACAGAATCTTCATTTCCCATTAATAAATAAATAAATAAATACAGATATATCTTTAATTTTAAGAAAGGTCAAACATTAATTAAGGTGTAAAAACTTACCAAAACATATTTTTTTAACTAAAAGGCCAACAGGCCTAAATTTATTAATAAGAGAAAATGCAACATGTGTATAGCAGATGAGGCCCAAACCGGCTCAATCTAGAACCAACAAAAAAATAAAAAAATCTAATAAAATAAGAGAACACAAAAACAATAGAAGAAAATCTGGATGAAATATGAAAGTGGAAGGTGAGGAGTTCAGCTACTTCATCTTCCTCACATAGATGAAGAAAATAGTCAAAAAAAAATATGTGTAAGATTCACAGAGTTGATCTTCTCAATAATGAAAAGAATTCATAGTCTACCCAGAGCTCATAGCAATAGTCTGAGCTATCAACTTCAGTCGGCCATGGAACCTCCTATCAGCAAGAAAGATAAATCTTTAACTTTCTTGATTAGATCTGACTATCAATAGGTTGAATCCCAAAAGGAATTGATACCACCATTGATAATTAAAACCTCTCAAGAATATTAAGTTCATCTTCAATATATTTATAGCTGCTATGAAACCCATGTAACCTCGATGTGTAATAATTCGAGGTATATTTAGAATTATGGATTGAAACTAAAGCCTCTACTGGATCCATCCCTTACAAGACATCAAAAACCTTATCAAGGTATGTATCTTAACCACTTAAACCATTAATTTTAAACCTTGGATTTAATGGGTTGAATCCAAAGATTAATACCACCATCTTAAGCCAAAGATCATAGATTAACTAATTTAATTGATTAACGGAACAAGTATGAATACTAAGAATTGTATTAAGACTGTCACTACTAATATTTTAGGAGTCCTAGTTAACTACCATATTCAACACCTCAAGCTCTGACCACGTCGATGGTACTTTTAAACAACTGAAAATCATTCAGACATCACAAATATATTAGTAGCTAATTTCTTTCTGTAGTCCTTTAGTATCCTAAACTGACATAGATAGCAATTGATTGTTTTAACAAAAATACTTAATCTGAAGTCTTTCTAATTCTCAAATTTAGAGTCCTTTGCTTGTCTAAATTTATTAACCTTTTTTCTTTAGAAAGAACTTCTTGGAAAGCTTTACATTCATATATACCTAAAAAATAAAAAACTAGGTAAGCAAAATAATCAACAAGAGCATTTCCCTCCCTTAAGGAGTGTTGTACTCTTACTGTCGGTAAATTCCTTAGCCTGTTAATTGAGTTGACCTCCAGTTTCACACTCTAAGGCACTTCCCAGACTCTATTTAAAAGGTTCACTATAGCCAAAAGAGTCTGTTTCAATAATGATATTAAGAAAACTATTCTCCTTGCAGTACCTTAGCTTCAGCAAACCATGTTATTACTATCTATAATCTTCAGACCCTTAACACCTACCAGATCACCATTAGAGTTTCTAATACAGAAAGCTGCAGCACTAGGTCCAAAATTTCCCCTCGATGCCCCATTTGTATTACATTTCTACCAACCTTGAGGTGTATTCATCCAATAAACCACTTTATATAAAAAGTTAACCTAAAATAATCCAAAATAATTACCATCTGAGGCCAAGTATTGGGAATCTCTGTGTATTTAAACTTAATTTGATGAGCTTTTGAATTGTATTGTTGATTTCCTAAAAGATCTTGTTTATATAATAAGTCCATCCACGTAGAATAGTGTTTCTTCTCTTCCATAGAAACCACAAAATAATGCTAGGTAAATCTTGAAAAAGAAGATTTTGTATTGAATTACCTTGTGTAGTCCACTATATTTTCGTAGTTTGCTTTATCTGAATTCTAGTGTCTATAATATTAGAAGCACTTGAAAAATAGTTCCAAACAGTTATGGCAATTTCTCCTTTAAGAAACAAATATATATTGTCTCTCTACCAGGATTAGAGCAACAAAAGCATTCCTCAGAATTACTAGAATTCTAGTTTTCTAGAATAACAACAACAGGGACCCTACTAGTCTATACTCTCCACCCAAAAAAAATCTTAAAAGGCAGGCCCTTGACCATATCTTACTGAAATACTCTAGAACCTTATCTCTCTTTCTCAGAATTTTTATTACTGGATTTTGTCCACCAAGGCTTATCAAACAAGTTAATATGCCTAATATGATCCATATGTTATCTCACATACTCCATAATATGAATGGGTAACTGATTCTACATATTTTTATATTCCCAACCTGTTTCCTTCATGAACACATCTAAGTCAATTACAGGATGGCATGTCGACCTTTTAGTATTCATAGTATGAAGGGGACTTATCCTTGTCCAATTATTATACCATACAGTAGAAGAGCCCTCCCCCTTGGTTCCCACCATAGATATATTATTCTAAAACATCCTTATTTGGTAACATATATTTTCACTACTGAGAGCCTTCTCTCCATTGCACCAGAGCTAGTACATATTTCTTGAAGTACTTGTTCCATATAAAGTTGACCATTGTGTATTCTGTGTCCGAAACCTCCACCATAATTTAGCATGAATAGCTTGAGACACCTCAAATATGGATTTAAAATCCAAACGTCCTTCTTGTTTTGGTAGACAAACTTTAGCCCATGTTGTCCAATGCTTGCTCCTACCTATATCCTTATTGTTCCAAAAGAATTTTGCAAATATTGTATTCAACTCTTTTATAACACATTTAGGAAGAACTATTGCAGATAAAACATAAATTGAAACACTTTGAAGGACACTTAAAATCAATACCTCTTTACCTCCATAAGAAATCACTTTCCCTTTCCATGTTGTAGCTTTTCTTTGACTCTGTTGATAAGATTAAAATAATACTCCTTTTTTTCCTTGTATGTGTAATGGGGCAACCTAGGTATTTTAGTGGGAATTAACCTCTAGGAATAATTGTACACTCCTCCACTATTAGTTTCATATTAGCTGCTATATTCTGATGCAAATAACAAGCACTTTTCTCCTTATTGATCATTTGCCCTGATTAAGTTTCATGATCTTGAAAAATTGACTCTATTTTTATTAAAGAATAATTATCTTCTAAAGCAAAGATAATATTGTCATCTTCCTATGCAAGATGATTGAGATTAGCACTCCACTTAGAAAAACCATAACCAGTGAGCTGAGCATCTTTAAAAAGTAAATTAAGGGCCCTGCTCATAACTTTGGCCGAGAGTATAAACAAAGCAGGACATAAAGGATCCCCTTGTTTTACACCCCTAGTAAGTAAAAAAAATCACGAGATTGACCATGTATTAGTATAGAATACCAATTATTTAATATTAATCTCTACACCATGTCTATAAACTTTTTTGAAAAACCCATCTTTCTTAGGAACTTTCATTAAAAAGAACCAAGAAACTCTGTTATAAGCCTTTGCCATATCAAGCTTAATGATCATATTAGATGGTTTACCCCTCTTTCTAGTATCTGTAATAATCTCCTGAGTCAACAAAAAATTCTCTATAATACTTCTTCCTTTAACAAAACCTGACTGATTACTGGTAATCAATTTAGGAAGAAAAACCTCAATTTTGTCATGAATTATCCTAGAGATAATCTTATTAATAAAATTTCTCAATCTAATTGATCTCAAATCAGAAAAAAGTATTCATTTGTTTCTTTTTAGGCAGGAAAATTAAATTAGTATGAGTAATAGATTTAGGAAGAGTATTACCACTAAAGAAGTCAACAACTAATCTGTGAATATATTTCCCTACAATATCCCAACAACATTGATAGAATCTACCCGTAAGACTGTCTGGACCACTGGCACTATCCCTATTCAATACAAAAATAACTTTTTTGACCTCGTCCAACTCACATATTTTGCGTATTTATGCATTATCTTCTCCCATAATACCTTCAAGAATATGATCCAGTAATGATAAATACGTGGCATATCTTTCTTGATGAAATTGTCTATTAAAATAGTCTACTACCTCTGCTGCTATAGCTTTTTCATTTTTCAGCCAATTACCTTCCCGATTCTAAATTTTATGCAATTGAAGCCTCTTCTGTCTACCCTATGCAATATTGTGTAAGAACCTTGTATTTTTTTCCCAACTTCAAACCATTCATATCCTACCTTTTATTGCCAAAATATCTCTTCAAAATGCAAGTATCTTCTGAATTCATCTTGAGCTCTTAGATATTTTTCAAATAGCTCATGCTTAATTTTGTCAATGTCCTCTCTAATGAAAAACTATTTGAAGATATCTCCATATGTGTTTCTGCTCTAATTCATCAAAGTTGTTTTAGCCCTCTGAATATTCTCCTTGAAGTTAAATAATGAGTTTTGATTTTCATTAGCAATCTAATTTTGTTCAACCATAGCTTTGAAAGAGGCATTCTCTATCTAGAATTTGAGAAATCTTAATGATTTCTTATATCTGGACCTAACTTTTGAACACAAAATAAGCATTAGAGAATGGTCTGATCTTGTTCTAGGTAAGTGTTCAACCTTAACATAATTAAACCATTCTTTTATCTGACAATTAATAAGGACTCAATCAAATCTTTCAAAAAATATAATCATTACCATCCCTACCATTTCACTAGGTGAAAGGACTCCCCTTGTAGTAGATTTCATACAAATCACAAACCTCAATACTATTCTCAAAATCTTCAAAATTTGCCTGATTAATAGCAAGCCCTCCTATCTTTTCTTCTGCATTCAACACCATATTGAAATCACCCTTATTGAGTCAAGAGGTATTCATTCCTGAAGACACTGATAAATATCCTCCCATATAATCCTTCTTTCTTCAACATTTACCAAAACAGTTTAGGGCAAGAATTGTCATAATTTATAATGAAAGAAAGGAAACTAAGCAAATATATTAATTATGTAATATAAGTAATCAAAATATACTATAACCAATTGACCACAAAATTTGTTATTATTTAATGAGAGAATCAAATGGTCAAGGTCTTACCAGAACTAAACAAACACTAAAGCTGCCCACAATTAGTCGAAGGAAAAAGCAAAATGAAGGAAAGTATCCCATAAAAGTCTTTTCTTTTCACTAAAATCGATCAAATTAATTTAACCTGAGATTGGTCAATTAGTCACAACTTTACCAATAATAGAGCAATCAAATACTATCACATACTTTGGAATAACGTAAAAGGGGCCAGTTAGCA
>NC_061116.1:41901836-41953555 GCF_002878395.1 Capsicum annuum
GAGAATTTTGACATATGAAAGACAATATAAATCACATGTAGAACGTATACATAGAACCAGATTAGGCACATAGAATCATTAGGATAACAACTCGAATCATGAAATAGTAGTTTGACATCAAACAATAATTGATAATTAAAAAGAGTCAAAAGTAAACTAGCATATGATTTCATATCCACAATTCATTCCATGGTAAATAGTGATAAAAGTGGTAGCAATGAAAGAGAAAATAAAAAAATAGAATTGTACCAGGGACAAATTCGTAAGAATCCATCATAAATCAAAGCTTGTTAGCCAGCATGGGTATATCAAAGTTGACTTATCCTTCAATCCTTAAATCTAGTATTTTTGAATCTTTTAACTTGATTCTTGCTATGTTGGAACTTCCAAAAGTTCATCGGAGAAGCAAACCTTGTGGGGTATTTTTAAGTTCAAACAAAGAAAGAGAAGATAAAGAGGGGTTGGTGGTAGATGTTGGTCGTGACTATTGCTATGGCGGATAGAAAGGCACTATTAGAGGTTCACCAACTATGGTGACCAAAATTAGTGAAGCGACTGGGTGGGTAGAGTTTGAGAGAGAGAGAGAAAGTAGGAGTGGAGGAGAGGAACGAGGTTTGGGGTTTTTTTGGTGTTTAGGGAATTAAAAAGAAATATATGAAAGAATTGTTATCAGCCATTGATCCTATGTGATCGATGACTATAATTAAAATTAGAATGGTTCAACGAAATCTGATTGAGATTTTAAATTGAGTCACATTAAACACAATTTAGGCTAAAATTAACATCAAATATGTATAAAAATAGCTAGAAATTAAATAAGTTGGAAAAATTAATTAGAGTTAAGCCATTATTTAATAAACATATATAATAACTATAATAACAACATTAACTAACATTATAAAAATCATTACAAATAAATTATGTAAATAAAATTAATGATATGTAATATATTATTTTAAAAATAAATGACAATAATAATTTGAAATAAATTAGGCATATATAAAATTATGACTACAAGTTATAAAAGTTTAATTATAATAATAATAATAATAACAATAACAATAACAATAATGAAAATATATAGAAGTGGATACTAACAAAAATTATGTAAATGTTATATTTAAATTAGTAAAAATATAAAAATAAAATTTGTAAAATAGCATCCTAGGAGGCATATTGAGAGGTCAAAATTGAGTGTCAACACACCAAGTCCTGTCATAGTGTCTGAGATAAGCTACCAATCAGTTAGTAGGCCAGGGGGCAGATCGGGCTCCACCTAATTTTATATCTTCTTTAGTTCTTCGGGATAAATTGATACAGTTATTGGGCTTATCTAGCGGTCCAATGATTGAGAGAGCTTAACCAGCAGTATAGAGTGGTGTTGATTTAGGGGCACAACCTACAGCGGCGGCGCCTAGGATAAAGGTTTTGCCAGCACGGGCAGTCCCTTAATAGGAAGTAGCCCAGCCAGTAATATATATAAAGAAATTAAAGATGTTGGGATAATTTCTGAGATTAACTCTACCCAGGTTAGAAGGAGGAGATACTTATAAGTTCCTATCCAGTTATGAAGAGAGGTTATGCAATTTAGGATTGGCCAAGTTGCATAGAGTAGATTTGGTTGCTTATCATCTAGACATAATAGCGAAGAGGTGGTGGAAAGGTTATCTTGATTCTAGTCCAGTTGGTTCTCTATAGGGGACTTGGAATAAGTTCTTCAATGCTTTCTTGGGGAATTATATGCCTCACAGCATGTGCGAGTGTCTTCGATATGAGTTTACTACTTTGAGACAGGGTTCTGTGTCTGTAACTGAGTATGAGGTGAGATTTTATGAGTTAGCTAGACAAGCCACTATGATTCTTCCTACGAAGTATGAGCAGATTCAATGCTTTATTAGGGGATTAACATTACCTCTTCATAGGGATACTTAAAGATTAGTGACTTTAGAGAAATCTTTTTCTAATATAGTAAAGCATTTTTATTCTATGGAGGAGATGGACATGAGTTCTAAGGAGGCAGTAATAAGAGACCTCATTATCAAGGCGGTTATAGTGAGAGCCACTATGACTTATGGTTCAGAGGCTGATGACTTTAGAGTAGGTACCTCCAACAGCAGGTTTATCAATATTAGGATTAGTCTAATAGGCCAATTCAAGTATCAATTCAGGTATCAGATAGGGGTCACCTCGGTTATAAAGGTTCTAATTGTTAGAGCAATAGTTAGCCTTAGAGTTTCGTATCTATCAGACCTTCTATAACATAGTGCTCAAGTCATGTTATGACTATAGGGTTTCTATTTAATTCTCTCGTGAGTGTCCTCGATGTAGGAAAATTAAGCCTTTAGCTCAAACTGCATAGCCGATTAGATCAGTATTGCCGGCAGGTAGGGGTGATGCTCAGGATTATAGGGGTGGTCCCTAAGGTATAAGAGATAGTCTACAGAAAGTTAGTAGAGGTGGTTAGGTAGGCACTTAGTCTAGTAGTGGGTAAGGCTATTTGTATGTTGTACCGAGAAGTCTACTGGCTGAGGCTTTAAATGTTGTATTCACAAGTATGATTTTTATATTCTATTAACCATCTTCTACTTTGTGTGATCTTGCTTAAATATTTTTATATATTTCTGCTTATTATGTACCATAATTAAATTTATGTTCAGAGTCTTTATCTATGCCCTTGTGTGTAGCTATCCTCACGGGTGATTCTTTAGTAGTGAATTAGGTATATAGATATTATTTGTTAACTGTTCAAGAGTTTGATACTCGAGTTGATCTTGTTTCTTAAGATATGAAAGATTTCAATGTGATTATAGGCATGAATTAGTTATTCCCTTACCCAGCTGTCTTGTATTGCTTTGCTGAGACCATCACCTTAGTCATGCTTGGCATACCCTCAGTGTTGTGGTAGGGTTCTTTTAGTATCATGCCGATGGGAATTATTTTTTATATTCAGGATAAGAGATTAATGTCAAGGGGTTGTGGGGCATTCCCTGCTTATGTATGTTAGTGTTGAGAGTCCTTCGGTTTATATTGTTCTTGTTGTTCGTGATTTTTCAAATAATTTTCCTACCAACCTACCTGGGCTTCCTCCTGAGTCTGATGCATATTTTATTATTGATCTTTAGTTGGGAACCTAACCTATTTCTATAGCTTCTCACTGTATGGCTTCTGTCGAGCTAAGAAGGCTAAATAATCAGATTCAGGATCTTCTGGGTAAGGGTTTTATCATACTGAGTGTATCACCTTAGGGTGCTCTAGTTCTATTTATGAAGAAAAAAATGGCTCAATGTGTATCTGTTTCGTCTATAAGCTGTTGAATAAGGTGACTGTAATACCCCATACTATTCATAGCTCAGTTCAACTTCTATCTGCATGTATAAGGGGCTTATGGCCTAAAATTTTCACTAAGTGTTGGAGACTTAGTCATTTTTAAGGCTTCTAAACTTAGAGGATTTATAACCTGGTATTCCCAACCCCGAGATGTTGGTTTTTTAGTTAATTAATATTCAGGGATGTAAAGAGCATGTCTCGGAGAAGTTTTGGATTTTTTGTATGGTTTGGGCCATGTTTGGATCACCAAAATGAGTGGGTTATTACAATAAGCCCATGACGCAGCATTAGTCCCGATGGCATGTAGACCACATCACAGTAAGGAAAATGCACTACTGTGATATAATTGTATAATGGTAAGCTTGTTACATCCAATTTCAAATTTAAATGACTGGTGGGCAATTGAGTCTTTTCCCTCTCAATCCAATCATTCATAACACGACTTGGGCATCAATTAGGGCATAATTTACCCTTTTTTTCTCCAATTATCCTCCCAAGAAAACCATTTTCTTTCCCCCAAGAACACAAATTCAATTCCTTTTTCCCCAAGAATTTAAGTTCCCCAAGTTTAAGAACCTTTAAGAAAGCATCAAGATTGGTTTTTCTCATTCAAGTTAAAAGCTTAAGGTGTGTGGAGTGTTTATCCATGGGTCCCTTTTACCCATAGAGCCAAATACTCTTTTTTAACTAAATAATGGATTTTTCTCTTATTATGGAATTTTGTATGTTCAAAATGGTTTAAGTTCATGTCTTTCCTTAGTAATTGAACTCAATTCATGTCCATGTATGGTTCCATGAAAAGTCAAGCTATTCCATGCTTTAAATTTTAATCTCCCATATTATATTAAAATGAATTTTATGTTTTATTATTTAGTTATGATCTTAGTCATGTAACCATGCTATTTTTCCCATGTTTTAAGACATTCCCATGTTAAAGTTCATGATTCTCACATGCTTGATGAAATGTCTATGTTTTTGGGATTTTGAACCATGATTTCATACTACAGTTCTAAGCCTTAATACGATATTTTGATCATTCAGTGTTGTCGGTTATGAACACCCGTACCTATGTGTTTTACATGATTTCCATTTTTTATAGTAACAAGTCAGTCATACCATGGTCTTAATATCATATTCAAAACACCATGATCATGTTAAGCATTATCAGTTTATATGTTTAGAATTACCTCAAAATCCGTATGCACTGTTATTTTCAGAATACCATGACCTGAGATTATTAGTTACTAGTTATTAGTGCATGCACTAGTTAGTATTTCAGTGTCTTTCAGTTGGGAGTAGGATTTACCACCGAGCAAACCTAGGGATAGGGGATTACCCTACAGTTAGGACTGGGTCCTTAGTAGCAGTTTCTAAGTTCCAGAACTACGTAGCCATCGTAGGATTATGAGATGTCACCTTCTAGTTTAGTATTGACACTCTCTTAGGGGTCACCCACCAGTTTAGGACTGACACTCTCTTAGGGGTCACCCTCCAATTTAGGTCTGACTCCTTAGACTTTTCGGACTTCATAGTACTGGATCCACATAGCCAGTGTTATACTCGTGGTACGATACTAACACTCTTTCAACTAGGGTTACAGGTTTGACACCAATTAGCTTAGATTGGGGCATGTTAGTTACATGATACCTTTCACACTCTCAGTACAACATTCAGTATATATTCAATTCAGGTTTGCTTGACCAAAGCATACCGATTTATAGTTATTCAATTATATATATTTCAGTCTTTCAGTTTATAGATTATTTAAGAAATATGTATCTTCTTGGTCTTGATTTCTCAAATGTTATAGCTTTCGTGCATTCATGTTTAGTTATTTCATGTTGTTCAGTTAGTCCTTATCTCATATGCATAGTACCCCATGCATTTTAGCTAGACCTCATCTCATATAATAGTACATTCAAAGTAATGACTGCATACTCTTCTTTGTGCTATGATGTCTTATATCATTAGTTTGGATGTTCATTTTCCTGACCACGCTTCGACAGTTTAGCATACCCAACTGTAATAGCTGTGAGTCCTCATCCATCGAGGGAAGGATTAATTATTTTAGTTATTTTAGTAGTTCTGTATTTTTAGTCAGTCAAAGTAAGTTGGGGATTTTCTTATCAACTCCTCAGTTAGTTAGTTAGAGACTTTTTAGACAATCAAATAATTAGATAGTCAATTAGACAATTTTTAAACTTATTAGTCTTTTTAGTATTATCTATTGTATTAAATTGATAGTTAGATTTTCAATATTTCATCAGACATTTCAAACTTGTGGTTGAACCACGTTTTTAGTATTTAGACTAGTATTACATTCAATAGTTTATCTTCTGCACACGTGTACTATTAATACTTTATTCAGTGCTCGCGGCAGGTATCAGCTCATGGGTTAGCTTGTAGTCACTTATGACCATAAGAACCATTGTTGTGACTAGGGGGTAGGCTCAACAAAACTTGGTATCAAATCCAAGTTTTTGAGGTTTCCTAGGGAGTCTAAAAGATAGGTTAATTAGAGTCTTTTGCATGGGAGTGAAGCGCGCCATACTTATGGGCAAGAGGCTACGAGATATTTTTGGAAAATTTTCCCTTCTTTCAGTATTCATGTTGTGAATATAAGCATAAGCTCTATTTAAGATCTCTTTCTGACTCATCCTTCATTTTGTTTATAGACCATGCCTCCCAGAAGCACTAACGGAAGAAGGAATGGGGATCAGCCCATTCCTCCACCTGTTTAAGAAGATCCCCTGAATTACCGTGTCTCTCACGCAGAATTCTGAGTTATTTTCACTACCTTATATTATTTTGTAGCAGCTCAGAACAACTAACAAGTTGTTTCCCCATCCAATCCAGTGGCAGATACAGTTGCAGCAAGGATTCATGATTTCACCGGATGAATCCCCCTTCATTTTTGGGATCCAAGTCTGAGAAGGATCCATAAGAATTTCTTGATATGGTTCAGAAGGTGACAAATGTTATCGGTGTCAGATCAAGTGAGAGTGCAAAAATTAGTTTCTTATCAATTGCAGGATGTGGCTCACACTTAGTTCAAGAAGTGGAAGGAAGACCGTGGTGATGATACAAGGCCTGTAGAGTGGGAGAAGTTTACCATGGCTTTATTAGACAGATTCTTCCCATTAGAGTTGAGTAAAGCTAAGGTCCAAGATTTAAAAAATTTAAAGCAAAGCAGTATGAGTGTGAAGGAGTACTCGCATAAGTTCACTCAATTGGCAAGGTATGCTCCTTCGATGGTGGCTGATAATAGGTCTAGAATGAGTAAGTTTGTGTTTAGTGTATCTGATAGTATGATTAAGGAGTATAGGACTGACATATTGATTAAGGAGATGGACTTACCAATCCTTATGATTCATTCTTAGCAAATTAAGGAGGAGACGCTTAAGGAGAAAGAGAGAGAGCATAAGAGATGTAAAATATATAGTTTCAACTTTTCTCAGGTAAGGTCAGAGGGTGGTAACCATTCTTAGTTTTATTAGAAATTTTTAGACCCAGCTCCATCTTTAGCTAGTTCGCCAGTGCTAAAGTTCAGGAATGACAATTAGCATAGAGCGTCAGGCTCTAAGTCCTAAGGTAGTATGAATAGTGGTCGTACTAATTCGTTTATCAAAAATATGGTAGAAATCATCTAGCTGAATGTAGGGCTAAAATTAATGTATGTTTTGGATGTGGCAAGCCAGGCTCAGGATGAGGAAGTGCCTTGTAGGTATGTGGAAGGGTAGGAATGATCGCTAGTAAGGTCAGACTAACTCTTCAGTAGCACCAGCTGGTAATCCGACCCAGCAAAGAGCTACTTCTAGTGCTACCAGCGGGCATCTCCAGAATAGGTTTTATACCCTTTAGACCTGCCATGATTAAGAAAGTTTACCTGATGTAGTTACGGGTATGTTACAGGTCTTTTATCTTTATATTGATGTTTTATTAGACTCTGGATCTTTATTTTCTTTTGTAACTATCTATATATAAGCAGATTTCGATGTCAGTCTCGAATATTTAGCAAAACCTTTCTCTTTGTCTACCCTAGTAGGTAAATCTATCATAGCCAGATGAGTATAGAGAAATAGCCCGATCACAGTATCTCAAAAAATCACCTCAGTAGATTTTGTGGAGTTAGAGATGATGGATTTTGATGTCATTCTTGACATAGATTGGCTCTACTCGTTCTATGACTCGGTTGATTGTAGAAATAGAGTTGCTTAGTTTTAGTTTCCCAATGAGCCAGTGTTAAATGGAGGGTAGTACTTTAGTGATTAGGGGTTAGATTATTTTTTACCTAAAGGCAAGAAAAATGATATCTAAAGGGTGCATGTACCATCTTGTCCAAGTCAAAGACTCTAGTTCTTAGATTCCAAGTCTCGAGTTAGTTTCAATAGTTAGGGAATTTGCCGATGTGTTCCCTAAAGACCTCCCCAGAGTTCTTTTCGAAAGGAAAGCTGACTTCAACATAGATCTCCTTCCAAATACCAAGCCTATCTCTATTTCTCCCTATAGAATGGCTCCAGCTAAGCTTAGAGAATTGAAAGAATAGTTAAAATATCTCTTAGATATGGGATTCATTAGGCCTAATATGGGGCTCTAGTTTCTTTTATGTGTAAGAAAGATGGTTTTCTTAGAATATGCATTGATTACCGCTAGTTAAACAAAGTCACAATCAAGAATAAGTATCTACTCCCCAGGATTAATGAATTGTTCAACTTCTTTTCTATCCTCGTAGTAAGAATGATCATACAGACCATCTCAGAATTGTATTATAAATTCTTAAAGCCCATCAGTTGTTTGCAAAATTTAGAAATTGTGAATTTTGGCTAAGATTAGTAGCTTTACCTGGCCATATTATTTTCTGTGATGGCATTAGAGTTGACCCTCAAAAGATTAAAGTAGTGAAAAACTAACCTAGACCCATCTTTCCATCAGATATCAGAAGTTTCTTAGATTTGGATGTAATAGGTTTGGATGGCTATTATAGATGGTTTTTAAAGGGTTTTATACTATTGCATCCCCATATCTCGATTGACTCAGAAGAAAGTCAAATTTCAGTGGTCAGATTCATGTGAGAAAAGTTTTCAGGAGTTGAAGACTCGACTCACTTCATCCCCAGTCTTGACTTTGCCAGATAGCTTAGAGAGGTTGGCAGTTTAATATGATACTTCTAGAGTTGGTCTTAGTTGTGTTTTATACAAAGAGGTAAGGTCATAGCCTATGCCTCTAGACAACTTAAACCCCATGAGAAAATTTACTCAACCCATGATCTTGAGTTGGCAATTGTTGTTTTTGCCTTAAAAATTTAGAGGCACTATCTTTATGGGGTTCATGTTGATATGTTCATGGATCATAAAAGTTTGCAGTATGTTTTCTCGCAAAAGGATTTGAATATTCATTAGAGAGGGTGGCTTGAGTTGTTAAAAGATTATTACATGAGTGTTTTTTCTCATCTGGAAAAGGCCAATGTAGTGGTCGATACCCTTAGTAGATTATCTATGGGTAGTGTTGCTCATATGGAGTATGATAAAAAGAAGTTAGTTAGGGAGGTTCATCAGCTTGCTAGATTAGGTGTTCGGTTGGTTAATTCGGCTGAGTGTAGTATATAGGTTCAAAATAGTTCAAAATCTTCATTGGTTGTCGAAGTAAAAGAAAAGCAAGATCGGGATCCCAGTTTGGTTAGGCTGAAGGAAATAGTTAGAGATCAAAATGTAGAGGTTTTCTCCTAAGAAGGAGATGATGTGCTTCGTTGTTAGGGCAAGTTATGTGTTCCATGTGTTGTTGGTTTGAGGAAGTATATTTTGGCAGAAGAGCATGGTGCACAATATTTCATTCATCTAGGAACCACTAATATATATCGTGACTTGCGGGAAATATATTGGTGGAATGGTATGAAGGACATTGCAGATTTTGTAGCTATGTTTTCAAACTGTTAGTAAGTTAAAGTTGAGAACCAGAGGCCTAGTGGTACATTGCAAGAGTTTTGTATCCCCGCCTAGAAGTGGGAAGTAGAAGCAGATATGCATACCAAGTACCCTTATCTTTTCTCTGCAAACTCAGTCTCAACTTGAGGTGACAGTTTTCCTTAGATTGTCTCTTTTCCATTCTCAATTCTAGTTGTACAACTATTGTCATGTCATTGCATGTATTCATGACATCAGTTTAGTTCATGTATCATGTTTCAGACTTGTTTATGTAATCATGCTTCAATTTATACATATTGAGTCTGTGATCTTGGTTACCTTAGTTCAGTACTCTCAGCCTAACCAGTCTCATTCGAGGACTAATTTTCCCAAGGGGGAGATATTGTAATACCCCATAATATTCTTAGCTCAGTTTAGCTTCTAGTTGCATGCATAAGGGGCACTAAGTGTTGGGGACTCAGTCATTTGTAAGGCTTCTAAACTTGGAGGATTTTTAAATTGGTCTTCCCGTCCCCAAGATATTGGTTTTTAAGTTAATTCAAGTTCAAAGATGTATGGATCATGTCTCAAAAAAGTTTCCAATTTTTCAGACGGGGTTTGGGTCATGTTTGGATCATGAAACTAGTGGGTTACCGTGATAAGCCCGTGATGAGGTATTAGTCCCGATGTCATGCAAACCGCATCGCAATGAGGTAAATGCACTACCGGGATAAAACCACACCACGATAAACTTGTTACGTACAATTTTGAATTTTAATGACTGAGGGTAATTGGGTCTTTTCCCCCTTAATCCAATCATTCATAACATGACTTGGGCATCAGTTAGGGAATAATTTTACCCTTCTTCTCTAATTATCCTCCCAATAAAACCATTCCCTTTCCCCAAGAACACAAATTCAATTCCTTTTTCCCCAAGAAATCAAGAAATCAAGAAATCAAGTTCCCCAAGTTTAAGAACCTTCAAGAAAGCATCAAGATTGGTGTTTCTCATTCAAGTTAAAAGCTTAAGGTATGTGGGGTATTCATCCATGGTTCCCCTTCTCCCATGGAGCCCAAAACCCCTTTTTAACTTAAGAATGGATTTTTCTCTTATTATTGAGCTTTGTATGTTCAAGATGGTTTAAGTTCATGTCTTTCCTTAGTAATTGAACTCAATTCATGTCCATGAATGGTTCCATGAAAAGTCAAGTTATTCCATGCTTTAAATTTTAACCTCCCATGTTATATTCAAATAAATTTCATGTTGTATTATTTAGTTATGATCTTAGTCACGTAACCATGCTATTTTTCCCATTTTTTAAGACATTCCCATGTTAAAGTTCATGATTCTCACATACTTGATGAAATGTCTATATTTTTAGGATTTTGAACCATGATTTCATGCTACAGTTCTAAGCCTTAATGCAGTATTTTGATCATTTAGTGTTGTCGGTTATGAACACCCAATACCTATGTGTTCTACATGATTTTAATCTTTTTTTAGTAACAAATTAGTCAGACCATAGTTATAATATCATATTCAGAACACCATGATCATGTGGAGCATTAGCAGTTTATATGTTTATAATTACCTCAGAATCCATATGCACTGTTATTTTTAGAATACCATGACCTAAGCTTATCAGTTATCAGTTATCAGTGGATACACTAGTTATTATTTCAGTGTCTTTTAGTTGGGAGTAGGATTTAGCACCGAGCAAACTTAGGGATGGGGGTTCACCCTCCAGTTAGGACTGGGTCCTTAGTAGCAGTCCTTAAGTTCCAAAACTATGTAGCCAGCGTAGGATAATGAGATGTCACCCGCCAGTTTAGGACTGACACTCTCTTAGGGGTCATCCTCAAATTTAAGACTATTTCCCTAGTCCTTCGGGACTTCAAATTAGTGGATCCATACAGCCATTGTTAGCACCCGTGATCACGATACTGGCACCCTTCTAACTGGGGTTACAGGTTAGAACCCAATTAGTCAGATTACGGCATGTCGATTACATGATACCTCCCACAGTCTCAGTACAGTATTTAGTGTATATTTAGTTTAGGTTTACTTGACCAAAGAATATAGATTTACAGTTATTCAGTTATACATATTTCAGTATTTCAGTTTACAGATTTTTCAAAAATATGTATATGCTTGGTTTTGCATTCTCATATGTTACAACTTTCATGCATTCATGCTCAGTTATTTCATGTGGTTCAGTTAGTCTTTGTCTCGTATGCACAGAACCCCATGAATTTCAGCCAGACCTCATCTCATATACCAGTACATTCCAAGTACTAACTGTAGACTCTTTTTTGTGCTATGATTTATTATATCATAGGTTCGTATGCTTAGTTTCTTGACCGCACTTAGACAGTTCTGTGTACCCAGCAGAAGTAGTGGTGAGTCCTCATCCATCAAGGGCAGGATTGATTATTTCAGTTTTTCAGTAGTTTCATATTTTTAGTCAGTCAAAGTTAGTTGTTGGATTGTTCCATCAACTCCTCAGTCAGTTAGTTAGAGGCTTTTCAGATAATCAAACAATTAGACAGTCAGTTAGACAATTTTTTAGCTTATCAGTCTTTTCAGTATTATCAGTTATGTTAAATTGATAGTTAGATTTTTAGTATTTCATAAGATATTTCATACTTGTGGTTGAACCACATTTTCAGTATTTAGACTAGTATTACATTTAGAAGTTTATCTTCCGCACATGTGTACTATTGTTACTTTATTCAGTGCTCATAGTAGGTATCAGCTCATGGGTTAGCTTGTGATCACTTGTGACCATAAGCACCGTTGTTGCAACTAGGGGTTAGCCTCGGGTCGTGACAGTGAGGAATAAGTATCCTATGCCTATTGATGATTTTCTTGACCAACTTCAATGTGCAATAGTACTTACTAAGATTGATTTGAGGTCTTCTTACCATCAATTGAGAGTTAGGGTTCTGGACATCCCTAAGACAGCCTTTGGGACTCGTTATACTCATTATGTGCTCCTAGTGATATCTTTTGGGTTGACTAATGCCTCCAATATATCGATTTGATGAATTAAGTTTTTAAGCTATAATTAAAATCCTCAATGATAGTTTTTATCAATGATATTTTGGTTTATTGAGGATTAGGGAGGAGCACGAGCATCATTTGAGGATTATGTTCCATACTTTGAGAGATCATAAGCTTTATGCCAAATTCTCAAAGTACGAGTTTATCATACCAGAACCAAGGCTTGGCCATGATGGGTATCTCAAGTCCACCATGGATCGGAAACTACCCCATTTGCCTAGCAAAACAAAACACAATACACTAACAGTAGCTGAATTCCAAACATATAACAAAATTGAATAATCAAAACTCAAGAATTTCAACAATGTCAACAACCATTCCAATCCACAGTATCCATATAGCCGCTAATAGAACAAAAAGCCAATATAAGTCAGGACATGCCCCCAACAATAGCCAAAACCAAAACCAAAGAAAAAGGTCTAAGACATAAATAAAATAAAACTTAAAAATGATAGCTCTTCCGGAGAATAGAATCTGACCACTTCAAAGTTGACAGATGACAATCTAGAAATCTTAACACTGCACAGAAAAACCAAAGGTGTCTCTGATTCCTACATTATAAGACCCCACAAAATTTTCTCATAGTTTGAGCCTTAGAGCGTGTTCATCAAAGTGTAAATCTGGCCCTAAAAGGTTGAGAAGTGACTTCTCAAGTGAGAAATATTTTGAAACATGTATAATTTCCCTAATATCAACTTTTTATCATGTATAGAATTGAATAAGCTTTTCATCGAAACCAATTTCGCTAAAATCCGGCATTGAATGAGAAAGTTAAGACCATTTTACAAAGAGCTATCGGAACCACCCTGATGCGATGGATGGGTTAACGAACCGTCAATCTTGCGACGAACCGTCGCCCAAACCGTCACAAACAAGAAAGTAACTCCATTTTCTGTCCCAAGTACGACGGCTAGGACGACGAACAGTCAAGGCTGCGATGGACCGTCGCTGAGATCGTCGCCACTGAGGTAGTATGGCCTCATCCTGGCCAACGTGTGACGAACGATCCGATGGATCGTCGGGTTTGCAACGGACCATCGTAACCAAGGCAGTTTGTTCTTTTTCTAACTGACGTGCGACGGAAAATCCGATGAACCGCCGGACTAGCGACGAACCGTCACAGCCCCCATTCAGTATTTTTTAGACGTTTTTAAAAGGGATTTTTGGGTCTTTTCCCGCTCTTTTTAGCCCCAATTTATATCCGATCAAGGATCATAACTTCATTTCTCATCTTCAACATCAAAAAGTAGTATTTCATATAAAATCAAAACCCTTTTTTCTTCTTCAAGAAAAAATCAAGAGAAATCAAGAAATCAAGAATATCTCCAAGAGCCTTCAAGAAAGATTTTCCTTAAGGTATACAGATGTTGATTCTTGGTTCCTTTTATCCATGAAGCTCAAGAATCTTCTTCTAAATTTCAAAGACCTTATGCTTATGAGTTTTTATGGTTCACGTGAGTTGAAATTGATGTTCATGCTATTATTGAATTTTATTCATGTTTGATTACAAGGTTTTCAAGCTTTGACCCTAGTATGTGATATTCATGTGATGTTCGTGATAAACCCTCTTTAAGTTGCTTGTTAAGTGATGTGTTCATGTCAATTAAGTGTAGAAATTTTTGAATAAGCAAAGCATGCTCCCCATATGTTTGATAAAATGCTCATGTAAAGGAATTAGAGCCATTATAACATATTGGATAGAAATCCCCAATTGTGTGCAAGCCCATGCATGCCAAGTGTTTTTTGAAAAGCCTTAGTGAATGAATTGTGACATGATTGCATGAAATTCCATAATTATGTGTTCTTTAATACATGTAAGTGTTTGTTGCAAGATCTTGTTGAGTGGAGTATGAGCCAATAGCATGTCTCCATATATTATCACATGTTATGATTCCTAAATGCTTGAAGAGATGTATTAGTGATTATGATAGTGAATGAATGTCCATGATCTTGATTATTCAAGAATGGTTATGTTTTACTTTAATGTTATCGAGTCCTGGAGGTATTTATATTTGATAAATTAGCTGCAGTCTAGAGCCAATGTCAGTTTTCTCAATACTTTCAGTCAAGCCACGATTCTCAAAACTCAGTGATTTGTAGAACTCTGTACTCTCAGACATATACAAAACTTAAAAAATCTCAAAAATCTTAGTATCGCTAGTATTCTAGCCTCAATTCATTACTCATCTCAGATCTAGTAGTATTTGAGTGTTCAGTTCAAACCTCAGTAGTATTTAAGTAATTTATTCAAAGCTCAGTATCATGTAGTCAGATAATAAGATTTAGTAGTATTCCGTCAGATAACAGAACCAAGTATATTCAATTTAACTCAGTCAGATCATTCGAGAAACATGATTAGTATCAGATTTAGCTCTATTAAAGTTCAGTTAAGAATTAGTTCAGGGTCTTTCAGTTAGGAGTAGGAGCTAGCACTGAGCGAGTGCAGGGATGATGGCTCCCCGTTAGAGAGGCAGAGTTGTTAAGAGCAATCCCTAAACTTAGGAACTGCATAGCCAGCGTAGAATGCAGGAGTCACCCATTAGAATAAGGCTTCACTATTATACTGCCTCGGTCTTGACTTTCTGTGAGGGTTACCCATTAGAGAGGCTTAACCAAAGTTGAGGTCCTTACCCGTAGAATGGTATTGACACCCTTCCAGCTGGGGTTACAAGTTGGACCCCATCAGTTTAGATTTAGGGCATGTCAGTTAAGTGAGAACTCCCACAGTTGCAGTTTTTAGTATTAGTCTACAGAGTAGAACTCAGAAATCAGGACTGTCAGATAAAGTCATCCATCTCAGTAAGGAACTCAGATAGTTCCATAGATTCATGGACCACCTTCTAGATAGGCATGGTATTTCATAAAGTTGATCAGTATCAGCATTATTAGATCCTGAGATCACCCATTAGATAGGCTTGATCTCAGTCTCAGATTCTGTTGAGTAACCTCATTATCAGATCCAGAGATCACCTGTTAGATAGGCTTGATCTCAGACTCAGATTCAGTTGAGTAATCTCATTATCAAATTCATAGATCACCTATTAGATAGGCTTGATCTCAGTCTCAGATTCAGTTGAGTAATCTCATTATCAGATCCCGAGATCACCCGCTAGATAGGCTTGATCTCAGTCTCCGATTTAGTTGAGTAATCTCATTATCAGATCCAGATATCACCCATTAGATAGGCTTGATCTCAGTCTTAGATTCAGTTGAGTAATCTCATTATCAGATCCTGAGATCTCCTGTTAGATAGGCTTGATCTCAGTCTCAAATTCAGTTGAGTAATCTCATTATTAGATCCAGAGATCACCCGTTAGATAGGCTTGATCTCAGTGTCAGATTCAGTTCAGTAATCTCATTATCAGATCCAAAGATCACCTGTTAGATAGGCTTGATCTCAGTGTCAAATTCATTTGAGTATTCTCATTATCAGATTCAGAGATCTTCCGCTAGATAGGCTTGATCTCAGATATAATCTTTTTTATCATTAATAGTAGATTCAGGGATCATCCTTTAGAGAGGTTTGATCTTAGATTTAGTCAGTCGAGAGAAGTAAGCTCAGCTTTCAGCCATTGATATGAGTAGATTCAGTTAATTAACTTTAGTATTGTTAGTTTCCGAGATCACTCACTAGATGGGACTGATCTCGATTTTAGTACTCAGTTTTCTATAATAAGAGATTCTGTTGTTCAGTATCTCAGTATTAGTAGTGAGCTCAGATGTTAGTAAAGCAGTATCTGAGTTTCAGTATTTTAAGTTGCGATGTTTTCAGTTATGGTTTGTGCATTCATGCATATATCCTCATTCAGTATTCTCATGATTATTCAGTTAAGTAATTGTTCATGCATAAGCCCTTGCATTTACCCTTACCTCATCTTCATACTTAGTACATTCCTGTACTGACGCATTTACACTATAGTGTTTTATTTGACACCATAGGTTCAGAGGCACGAGACCCAAAGTACCCTTAGCAACTCAGTCCTAGTCAGCAGCAGTAGATGTAGCAGTGACTCTTCTTCATTCGAGGGTGATCTTTATCTTATTATCACATTAGATTTAGTTTATTTTCAGTAGACGGAGTTATTTGGGTACGTTTCCCATCAACTCCACAGTTCAGATAGTATAGAGTCTTTTTAGATAGATGTATCAGTAATCAGTTTTTAGTTTCGAGTATTTTAGATGTTTTGAACCTTATGGCTAGTTTTTGCCAGTTTTCCGCATTTATTATCTATATTATGCAGTGATCTAGTACAGATACCAGTAGAGGGTTAGCTTGTGGTCCTTCGGGATCATGAGCACCGTGTGATATTCCAATTCCAGAAAATTGGGTCATTACATGCATTAAGTGGGGAAACAACATCCAAAGATGGTTAGTGGGTTGAGCGCTAGCATGTAACTTAGGGAAGGGATAAAATAATGACAAGTCAAAACCACTGTAAAGTCTACATGTTGACAATGTACATACAAATATATATAATCATGTTGGGGTAGGGAACAAGGCTTAGCATTAAGTAAGACATTAGTCTGGACTATGTATCACAGCCGTCATTAAAAGGTACCCACAGGCTATATGTGTTCAGCTCCCCCTCCTAAAAGGACCCCCATTGTGTGTTTTCTGCATAAATCAAAGGTATTAAGGAAGACCAGTGAATGCCCCGACCCCACATCAATCCAAGATACAATTATATAATAAGTGTGTCGTAAACACACGGTCATTAAGATCAACCCTCATGCCCAAAAATATGAGTTTCCAGTATAACTCCTTCAAGACTCACACCTTCACGACTTAGCTACATTACCCCCATTAAGCCTAATTTAAAATAGGTTTCACTAGCCCATTCATTTAACCATGGAATTGAAAATTATGGCATACCACAAGTATCATCATACCCTTATGATTCAAGCTTACACATGCCATTTTAATTACATTCCATCATCTTGGGAGAATGCCACGACCCCCTTTGTTTGTTAAATAAAGTTTGGAGAATGCCTCGACCTCTTTTTGCTTATGAAATCAACTTAGGGGAATGCCTTGACCCCCGAGGTTTTAATTTTAGTCAAAACATGGACAAGAAGGCCTAGAAAATCCATGCATAACCTTTTAACCATTTATGCAATGCAATAGTATCGGTAAGTAATGTCAAATCACATGATAAACCATATTTCAAAATCAAGGACACAAGTGGGTTGAGGGAACACAATTTCCAAACCACTTTCAATACCAAAACCATCAAATTGGGGGAATGCCTCAACCCCCATTTTAATTCCCCTACCCATTCACCCTGTTAGTTCAAAAACATTCAATTCAAAACATGAACAATTCGTAATGATCATGGGAAGACAATTTAAGAATCATCCATGCCATAAATCCTCAACCCATATCAAAATCCATATTCAATTCCATATAAATTACCATGTAAATTCATGTTTTAAGTAAAAAAAGTTTAAGGGTAGAGTCACAGGCCTGAAAGGTTCACAATTATGGAGAAAAAATCAACCCTTGAGCCCTTAGATGACCAACTTTGAGAAAACCTAGTTTGTTCTTGACTTAGGGATTTTGAGAGATTAAAAAGAGTGTTCATGATTGACAAAGTTTAGAAATAATGGGCCCAAGGTGTTTTATGTACGCAGAGTCTAAGTGGGAAAAGAGGGAAATGCCCAAAGTGCCCTTCATTAAAAGCTGAAAAATTATCGCCTGTGACTACGGGTCACTATATGAATCGTAAGGACTCACTAAGACTTGCCACCATAAGTCTTATTTTGAACAGTATCTAAGGGACCCCTATCTGGGACCCTACAACTCACACCACGTAATTTGTAGTCAAAACAAAACTATTGGGGTACACACTCGTAACTCACACCATACCAAACAACTCGTATAGTCCTAATCATAACCAATATAGAAGTATTTGGGGTACACATTGGTCACCCAACAATTGGGACACCATGGCTCATAATGAGTCTTTACGACTCGTGACCTCTAGTCGTAAACAAGATAGTAGCATAGGCACTACTCATTGATCAGATGATGATTTGGCTCCTATGGCTTGTAATGACATCTTATGACTCATAAGGTGAGTTGTAGGTTGGGTAGTGAGTTCAAGAACTCAAGAATTTTCAGGGACCAAAATTCAGGGTGTTACATTCTCCCCTTCTAGGATCATTTGTCCCCGAAAGATGAGACAAGGCATCCATAAGAATAATTTATCACGGAACACAACCACACCTACCTTTAACAAAGACAGAAAATAAAGATATTAAGGAATACAAATTTCTTTAGCGTGAATATCCCAAGCAAAAAATAGGAATAGATGTTTGGACTTGAGGTTCTCTTCAGCCTCCCAAGTGGCTTCTTCAACCTTATGATTCCTCCATAGAATCTTCACTAAAGTCATATCCTTGGTCTACAATCGACGAACTTAATGATCCAAAACCTCAATCGGGACTTCCTCATAAGACAAGGAATCCAAAACACCAACACTTATCAAAGGAAAAAACAAAGAAGGATCTCCCACACACTTCTTAAATATCAAAACTTAAAAGATCGGGTGAATTGCACCCAAACTAAAACGCAAATCCAACTCATAAGGAACATTGCCCACTCTCCTCAAAATCAAGTATAGGCCAATATATCGAGGGTTGATCTTACTTTAATTCCTAAACCCATCACTCCCTTTATGGGAGACATCTTCAAGAACACCCGATCACCAACATCAAACTCCAACCCCTATGCCTCAAATTTGGATAGGAATTTTAGTGACTTTGAGTGGTCTTAAGCCTATCCCTAATCACCTTTACCTTCTTCATGGATTAATGAACCAAATTCAGGCCAAACAATCTAATTTCACCAACTTCAAACCACCTAATATGAGAACAACATCTCCTACTATAAAGGTCCTCGAAAGGGGCCATCTGAATGCTGGAATAATAGCTATTATTATATGCAAACTCTATGAGAGACAAATGGTCAACCCAAATAATACCAAAGTCAATCACATAAGATCTTATCATATCCTCCAAAGTCTGAATAGTCCTCTCCACTTGTCCATCCATCTGAGGGTGGAAAGTGGTGTTAAGGTTCACCATAGAGCCCAAACTTATTTGAAATGAATGTAGAAAGTGAGACAAGAACTGTGTACCTCGATCTGAGATGATATAAACTAGAGCACCATGCAACTTGATGATCTCTTGAATAAAAAACCTCGTATAATTCTCTACAGCATAATTATTCCTAACATGCAAGAAGTGAGTAGACTTAGTTATCCAAGCCACGATGACCCAAATCAAATCAAACTGACTACAAGACAATGGAAGACTAGTAATGAAATCCGTATTAATCACTTCCATTTCCACACAGGCAACTCAATATCTTGAGACAACCCACCAGGCCTCAAGTGCTCAACCTTAACTTGTTTACAAACCATGTACTTAGCCATATCTCTCTTCATGTTGTTCCATGAATAAATCTTTTTCAAGTCATGGTACATCTTTGTTGAACTGAGATGAACCGTATACTGCGACTCATGAGCCTTAGCCAAAATCTATTCTTGCAACCCATCAATATCGGAAACACACAACCTATCTTGGTACCTCAAGATACCATCACCACCAATCTTGAAAGCCATTACTTTCTGCTGACCTACATTATCCTTAATTTGTATCAAGACGGGATCCAAAACTTGCTTCTCCTTTACCTCAACACCAAGAGATGATTTTACCACCACTTGAACAATCACACCTCCATCCTAGAAATCTAAAAGATGAACTCCGAGATTAGAAAATCGGTGAATATCTTTCACCAAACCTTATTTTTCCTTATCAGCATGAGATAAGCTTCCTATGAACAACCTACTAAGAGCATCAGCAACCACATTATCTTTACCTGGATGATAATAGAGAATTGTATCATAACCACATTAGCTTTACCTAGATGATAATAAAGACTCATATCATAATACTTGAGTAACTTAAGCTATCATAATCCTTGAGCAACTTAAGCTATCTCCTTTGCATAAAATTTAACTCCTTCTAGGTGAACACGTACTACAAGTTCTTATATTAGAATATATATCAATGTGAACTCCATACAAGTAATGGCACCAAATTTTTAAGGAACAAACCACAACCAATAACTTCAAATCAAAATTCGGATAATTCTTCTCATACACCATAAATTGCCTAGAAGCACACACCACTACCCTACCATGCTGCATCCAAACACAACCAAGTCCTACATAGGATGCATCAAAATATATAACAAAACCATAAGTACATTCAACTAGGGTCAAAACCAAAGATGAAGTCAACTTATCCTTCAACTTCTCAAAACTACCCTCACAAGAATTGGACCGCAGGAACTTTACCTTTTTTGAGTCAACATAGTCAATAGACCTGAAATCAAAGAGAAGCATTCTACAAACCTCCTATTATAATTGGCTAAACCCAAAAATCTGTGAATATCAATTGGAGTCATAGGTCTACCCCACTTCTTAACCACCACAACTTTCTGTGGATCCACTATGATCCCTTTACTAGAAAAAACATGACCCAAAAAGTAACACCATTCAATCAAAACTCTCACTTAGAAAATTTAGTATATAGTTATTAATCCTTAAGGGTCTGCAACACTATACGGAGGTGACCAACATGATCCACCTCACTCTTGGAATACATCAGGATATCATCAATGAACAAAATGGTAAACAAATCAAGAAAATGAAGGAACACCTGGTTCATAAGATCCATAAATATCATTGGTGCATTAGTCAAACCAAAGGATATCACCAAAAACTCAAAATAGCCATACCGAGTTTTAAAAATAGTCTTAAGGATATCTACCTCCCTAATCTTCAACTGATGATAATCCAACTGAAGATCAATCTTAGAGAAGTACTTAGCACCCTGAATCTAGTCAAAAAAATAATCAATCCTATGGAGAGGATACTTATTCTTCACCATCACCCTATTCAACTAGCGATAGTTTATACACATCTAAAGGAAACCATCTTCTTATGCATAAATAACACTAGATCACCCCATGGAGAAATATTAGGGAAGATAAAACACTTATCAAGAAGATCTTTCAACTGCTCCTTAAGTTTTAAATCATTTAGAGCTATTCCGTAGGGAGGGATAGAGATAGGATGGGTATTCAGAAGATAGTTAATCCAAAAATCTATTTCCCTATCGAGAGAAATAATAGGAATATCATCAAGAAAAACTTGGATAAACTCATTGACTATAGGGACAGACTGCAATGGGAGAACATTAGAATAAGAGTCGTTAAACCAAACGAAATGATATAGACACCCCGTGGAAATAAACTTCTAAGCTTTAAGATAAGAAATGAACCTTTCCTTAGGTGCTAAAGAACTACTTCCCTACTCAATCACTGGTTCATTCAAGAATTGGAAACTGACCCTTCGGGTCTTACAATCAAGAGAGGCATAGCATGAGTGAAGTCAATCCATCCCTAGAATAACATCAAAGTCTAACATATCTAACTCTTTCAAATCCACCAAGGTCTTCTTACTACAAATAGATACCATACAACCTCTATAGACCTTTCTATCCATAATAGAGTAACCGACCAAGGTAGACATAGAAAAGGGATAAGGAATACACTCAGGACAAAAACCAAAATAAATAGCCACATAAGGGGTCACATAAAAAAGAGTTGGCCTCTGATTAAGTAATAATACACATCATGGGAATAGAGTTGTAATGTACTATTAACAATATCGGGAGAGGCTTCAAAGTCTTGATGGGTGGCAAGAGAATATAGATAATTTTGTCTAGACCGGTACTAGAAGTAGCACCTTCTGGTTCAAGAGCAAAAGAAGTAGCCACAGGGACCTTATTAGCCCAGTAGCAACATCTCCTGAAGGATAGTTCCTCTGAATATGGCCAGGTTAGCCATATCAAAAACACTTATTTCTCCTTTCATCACAAAAACCATAATGTAACTATTCATAAAATCTACAAAGAGGATATGATGGAGTTGATTTGGCCCCACTAGCCTAAGATTGGGCACCTTGTGCCTTAAACCCACTATTTTTCTAGAAGCGTTAATCATCAAACAACTTAGGATATGAAGCACTGCCATAGAATAAGAACTAAAATTTCCCTACTTCTTCTTAGACCATCGCCTGCCATCTCTACCACTATTTTGGTGAGCTATACCCAGCTTAGAATATCAGGATCTCATACTTTTCCTCTCCCCTACTTCTATCTGCTTTTATATTTCCTCTTTCACCTATTTTATGTACACCATAATTCTAGAAATATTTATGTCGTTATTCAGCAAGGCGGCCTTACACTATAGCACTAAGTCCCGAGATAAGACCGAAGCAAACTTCCTTATCATAGTCCTCATAGAAGACACCAACTTAAGAGTATAATGGGATAACTAATGAAATTTCAAGGCATACTTTTTCGTAGTTATTCTACCTTATTTCAAATTCATTAACTCCTCGAACTTCGGCTCTTTCAACTTCTTAGGAAATAAGTAATCTAGAAAATCACTAGTAAAGCCATCCTACATAGCTAGTATAAGGCAAATTCTACACCCTCAGAGTCAAAAGCATGCATAACTAAGATGATCTTCTCTATCTCATCTATGAACCTTTGAGGATCCTCCTCAATCTTAGAGCTTCTAAAGGTTAGAGTATTTAGTATCATAAACTGGCTAACTCTAGTGACCTCAGAAGATAGAGCAACAGATGCCACACACTCGGTCTGAGAGGACACCAACTAGGTAAGCAAATGGATTAACTGGAGATACTCAGCATTAGACACATTCGCTTGAGGTATCCAAGGAGGGATAGAGAGAACTGGTGAAACTCTATGAGGTCAATTAGGAGTTGGACCCCTAGACCAGGTATGTACCCCATATGTAGGATGAGTTTTATCCATATTATCCTTAAAAAAGACTAAAGAGTTTCGTCGAGTATCAGATCTTTTGGGAGGCATGATCTAAAATGGAAACAAATGGAAACTAAATAATTTCAAGGCCTTAGACTCTATAGACCAAAGTAGAACAACAAGAAAGGGAAAAATTCCTAAATGTCTCATAGCCTCTCTTATAAGTATGGCATGCTACACACTCATAAAATAACTTACTTGATATGACTTTGTGCACACCCAATTGACCATAAACCTAGGCACTGATACAAACCTTATCACGATCTGAACCAGGTCCTAGCCGTGATGGGTATCTCAAGTCCGTCGTGGATCGAAGACCACCCCCTTTGACTAGTCAAATAGAACACATACACTAACAGTGGCTGGATTTCTAACATATAACAAGAAAGAATAATTAAAACTCAAGTATTTTAAGAAATCTCAACAACCATCCCAATCAACAGTATCTGCATATCCTCTAATAGAACCAAAAACCAATCTAAGTCGGGGTATTCTCCCAATGACAGAAAAACTAAAACCAAAGAAATATATCCAAGATATAAATGAAATAATACTTTAAAACGATAGCATTTTTGTAGAATGGAAACTCACCACTCGAAAGCTGACTACTGACAATCAGAAATCCTAACACTGCATGGAAAAAGTAGAAGTGTCTCTAGTTCCTGCATCATGGTAGGGATACAATATTCAGAGATAATTATCAGATTGGGTGCTAGCGTACAACTCAGGGAAGGGATAAAATAATACCAATTCAAAACCATAGTAAAATTTGCATGCACAAAATGTAAATATAAATATATATAATCATGCTGGGTTAAAGAATAGGGCTTAGCATTAAGTAAAATATTATCCTAGACTATGTAGCTCAATCGTCATAAATAGGCACCCAAAGGCTATATGGGTTCAGACCCCCTACTGAAAGGGCCCCAATATGTGTTTGCCGCATGAGCTAAAGGTATTAAGAAAAACCAAGAAATTCCCTGAACCCATGTCAATCCATGATAAAATTATTTAATAAGTGTTTCACAAGCACACGATCATGTCTACCAACCTACATGTCGACAAACATGAGTTTTCAGTACAAGTCCTTCAAGACTCGCAACTTTATGACTTAGTTACATAACCCCCATTAAGCTTATTTTAAAACAGGTTTCACATACCTCATTTATTTAACTATGGATTACACATTATGGCACACCACAGTTATTATCATACCTTTATTCTTGCAAGCTTACACTCATGCTATTTTAATTATATTACATCATCTTGGGGGAATGCCACCCCCCCCCTTTGTTAATTAAATTAAGTTTGTGTAATGCCTAACCTATTTTTATTTTTCAAATTAACTCGGGGGAATGCCTTGGCCCCCAAGGTTTCAATTTCAGTCAAAACACGACCAACAAGGCCTACAAAATCCATGCTTAAACTTTTAACCAATTATTCAATGCAATAGTGTGAGTAAGTAATGTCAATACCAAGGACACAAGTGGGTTGAGGGAACACAATTTCCAAACCACTTTTAATACAAAAAAACATCAAATTGGGGAAATGCCTCGATCCTCATTCCAATTCCCACACCCATGCACCCCATTAGTTCAAAAATATTCAATTCAAAACATGAATAATTCGTAATAATCACGAGAAGAAAATTTAAGAATTAACCACAACAAAAATCCTCAACCCATACTCAATTCCAAATAAATTACCATGCAAATTAATGCTTTAAGTAAAACAAGTTTAAGGGTAGAGTCACATACTTGAAAAGTTCATAATTATGGAGAAGAAATCAAACCTTGAGCCCTTAGATGACCAACTTTGACAAACCCTAGCTTGTTCTTTCCTTAGTAATTTTAAGAGAGTAAAGAGGGTATTGATGATTGATAAATGTTGGAAATAATGGTCCAAGGTGCTTTATGTATGCAGGATTTAAGTGGGTAAAGAGGGAAATATCCAAAGTGCCCTTCATTAAAAGATGAAAAATTATTGCTATTGACTACGGATTACTATATGACTTATAAAGACTCAGCATGACTTGCCACCATGAGTCATTTTTTGGAAAAAAACTGAGGTACCCTTCTCTAGAAAATCTATGAATCACACCATATGACTCTTTAAGAGACCCTATAACTTGTAGGCTCCTAGTCGTAATGAAGACAGAAACATTTAGGGTACACACTGGTCACCCTATGATTGGGACACCATAACTCATAATGAGTCTTTATGATTCATGACCTCTAGTCATAATTAATATAGTATCATAGGCTCTACTCTTTGTTCAGACAATGATTTAGCTCCTATGGCTTATAAAGACACCTTACGACTCGTAAGGTGAGTCATAGTTTGGGCCTGAGTTCAAAAACTCAAGAATTTTTAGGGACCATAATTTGAGGTATTACAGAGTTCTAGCTTGATTCTGTAGCTTATTTGGGGCACACAGTGTCTAAGAATGGTATTATGGTAGACCCAATAAAGATTGAGGCTATCTTGGTTGGGCTAGGCCTATATCTCCTACAATGACTTATAATTTTGTTGGGTTGGCAGGCTACTACAGATAGTTTATTGATAATTTTTCTTCTATTACAGCCTCTATGACTAGATTAACCATGAAAGAGATTTCATTTTAGTAGTCTACGAGTTATAAGGTGAGCTTTCTGAAGCTTAAGAACTTGCTTACTTTATCTCCTATTCTAACTCTGCTAGTTGAGGACGTGGGGCTTATCGGCTATTGTGATGCTTATGGTGTTGATTATGTGTTCTGATGTAGTAGGGTCATGTTACTGCATATGCATCAAGGTAGCTGAAGATGCATATCATAACTACCCCAATCATGACTTAAAATTGGCAGTGGTAGTGTTTGAACTTAAGATTTAGAGGTATTAGTTATATACGGTTCGTTGTTAGACCTTCATCGACCACTATAGTCTTCAGTATATTGTGACTCAGAAGAAGCTTAATTTAAGGAAATGTAGATGGATTGAGTTGGTAAAGGACTATAATTTCTCTATTCTATACCATCTAGACAAGGTGGATGTGGTAACAGGTTCCTGAGCAAGAAGACAGTGAGTGTGGGTAGCTTGGCCTTCATTTTATTTTCATAATAGTCATGGGCTTTGGATATCCAGTCCTTATCTATCTCGATGGTTTGTCTTGATATCTCTAACCCCAGTAGAGTTATTACTAGTAATAGGCCAGATCCACCTTGTTGGATAAGATTTGGGGTTATCATTTTGAGGATATCAGGGTTTGTAGAATTTGAGGACAGGTGCTAAAAGGTAAGTACTAGAGGGCTACCTTATTTTGATGGTGTTCTAAGGTTTTATGACTATATTTAGGCTTCAAGGGTTGGAGATTTGATATAGTTAATTTTTTGTGAGGCTCATTGTTTCAGGTATTCTATTCATCATGGGAAAACTAAGATAAATAGAGATTTGAGGCAAAACTATTGGTGAATTGGTAGGTAGAGAGATATAGCATAGTTTATAGCTTGATGCCTTTGTTATCTGTAGGTAAAGGACAACAACCATAGGCTTGGTCGATAACTTTATTAGCTACCCATTCCCAAGTGGAAATGAGAGCGAGTTACTATGGATTTTGTAGGTGGATTTCCTTGCACCTCCCATTGTTTTAATAAGTCTGCACATTTTATACTCATTTGAGTTTTCTACAGTGTCGAAAAGTAAGCCCGTGTTTATATTCAAAAGGTGGTTCACCTACATGGGGTACCTGTTTCCATTATTTCAGATTGAGGCTCTCAGTTCACTTCCAGCTTCTAGAGGATATTTTAGGAGGAGTTTGGTACCAAGGTTGACCTTAGCACTACTTTTCATACCTGGACTAATGTGTAGTCAAAGCAGACTATTTAGGTTTTAGAGAATATGCTCCGCGCATGTATGTTGGAGTTTGGGGGTCAGTGGGACCAGTTTTACCTTGGGAGAAATTTTCATATAATAATAACTTTTAGTCGAGTATTCAGATGACTCTATTCAAGTCACTTTATGGTAGGTAATGTTGATCTCTGATTGGTTGGTTTGAGACTTGTGAGCTTAGGCCTCATGGTACAAACTTGTTTTGTGAGTCATTGGATTAGGTCTGGATGATTCAAGATAGGTTGTGGGTAGCTCAGAGTCGCTAGAAGAGTTATGATGACTGTAAGCATCGTGCATTGAGGTCAGGTTTGGTGATAGAGACTTTCTGTAAGTATCGCCAATGATGGACGTGATAAGGTTTGAGAGGAGGCGTTAGCTCAAACCCTAATAATTGGGCTATTTGAGATCTACAGATAGTTGGAGAGGTAGAATAAGAGTTGGCATTGCCTTTTGCCTTTTTAGCCATCCACCCGATGTTTCATATATTTATTAATATATTTTAGATGAGTCACACAAGATTCGGTGGGACTCGATTCAGCCGGATAAGAGGTTGGGATTTGTAGAATAGCTTGCGTGTATTTTGACAAAAGATGTTAGGCGGTTGTGTTCCAGGGACATTATAGTAGTTAAAGTGCAGTGGCATCACTGCCCAATTGAGGAGGCTACCTAGGAGATCGAGCATGATATGCGGGCCCAGTATCCCTATATGTTCAAGCCTTCGGGTACTTCCTTATCCTTTACTTTTGCGAACAAAATTCCTTTTAGTAGTGGATGTTGTAATGATCCTCGCGTTCATTTTTCTTGTTTTCATACATTTTTTTCATTTGGACCTTTTCTATAACCGTCCAAAGTTATTTATGACTTACTGAGACTGACAATTTGATTTTCAGGCAGTTTGTATGAGAATTCTACTAATATCGAATGTATTGTGAAATATTTAAATTAAAATAAATTTGATAAGACGATTAGTTAATTAGCTTTCTAAACTATTTTTGTGATATTTATACTATTCTTTAGTTATGATATATCTATATTATTTTGTAATAGTTTTTATAATGTATTAATATTTTAAGTGGAGATAGTGAATTTAGATATATTAAAATATTATTATTATTATTATATAATATAGGTTGTATTAGAAATAATTTTATATTAATTATGATATATTCAAAATATGATATTAATTTTACGACGAATCTATGCATACCCAAATAGATACATTGCAGAATGAAATGAATTGGCAATAAGGTGCAACCACATAACCACGTGGGACCTTGGCAAAAATGAATTAGTGACTAATTGATAAGTAATGATGGCATTAGGTAGGTGACATTAATTTCCTATATGACAAGGCATAAATTAGGTAGAATTAATCTCATTTTCATGTCGGTTAAAAGTGCTACCTGTTGGTATGTGTGTGTATATATATTTATAAATATGATTATTAGTATAACTTCTCTCCATTATTTTTCATTACATAGTTGCTACATATATACCTTTAATACATTGAAAGAGAGTTGCGGAAAATAATATCTTTGAGCTTATACTTAACCATCACTAGAAAATTAATTATCTGCATCAAGTTATTCAAGCTCGGGTTTTAGTGGGGTACTATTTCAACTTCTTGGGGAAGCTTTTAGTATTGATGTCCAGGTAGGCTATGCTTACCCTATCCATAGAATGAGTTTATTTATGATAATTATATGTTATTATGCTAGTTTTGGATAGGTAGTTATAGTTTGGGTATCGTTTGAAATATTTCATGCCTTATTTATCTAGTTAGGGCCCCATTCAGATAGATTTTGATCTCGTTATCCCTTAGTATGGTGTAATATTTATGAACTTAGGGCATGGTATTAAGCTTGAAACCTCAAATTTTAGTTACGATTCAGGGGAAATATATACTTTATTTATGTTATTTATTATGAATTCTGACACCACTTTGGCATCGGTTACGATATGGTTTCGTTTTAGTTTTATAGTTGGGTATGGTTACTGTTAGTTTTGATTTGAGTCCAGCATCTGGTGATGATATGATCTGGGAGTTATGGTACTGATTACTGTGGTTCTAGGAGTTGTGGTTCATTTGAGTTTCGGTCGAGTACAATATTTGATTATGAGTTCTGTTGTATATTATGTATGTGGCCACTCTTTATTACCCAGTATTTTAAATTCAAATTAGGTAAATGGCCTTTTTTTTATCCACTACTACTGGTTTAAGCTAGGCGTCTGACCACTCATTACTACCTATTGATGTCGCTTCAAGCCCGGTGTACATTTGGATCGATACTATGATTTCTTGGGATTGGCTTAGTTACGTATTATTTTTGCTTTTTCTTAATTACTTTTTGTGTGCTCCCCCATCTTATGGGAGCACAGTTGAATTAATTATCTTCTTCAGTGTGCCTAATGGGCTTATAGGGGCGCAGTTAGGTTATGTTTGGTTTGCCTTCTCATTATTGCATTATTTTTCTTTTTGTATCGCTTTACTTATTTTTTAATCGCATTTGCATAGCTCGATAGTTGTTTACATTTCAAATGCTATTTACTGTTGACTTAGACTTCACCCTTATATTTTATTTATATTTTTCTTGTATTGAGCTCAGTGGTCGATGATGCCTACTGAGTACCCATTGCATTGGTACTCATACTACACTTCTGCATCTTTTATGTGATGAAGATTCGGGTACCAGTCGTTGGCATTAACGTGATCCTCCTATCCCAGTACTGATCTGGAGTAAGGTGAACTTTCTAAAGTTCGAGGTTGATCCTCCTCCATCTGTTCCAGTATAGTCTTTTGCCTTCGAGATTACTGTGTATATATTATGTATATTTTTGATACTGTCTAGAATTCTTATTTTTTTAGTATTGACTTTAGTACCGATCTTACCAGGTCTTGGGAGGGATTATTTTGTATATTTTGTCCTCTACCTTCCCCAATTTGATATATTTTATATGTCGATTGCTTCGCTTCCGTTTATGTTATTGTTATTATGGATTTACCCCTATCTTTCTTTGATTTCCTCTTGTTAGCGCATTACTCGCCGTTTTGAGCTATGACTTGGCTTGTTTACTGGTGGAGTAGAGTAGGCGTCATCATGACTTGAGAAATCGAATCGTGACAAATTAATTCATAAACTTGTTTGTATACAAATACAAATGATAAACTATATATATTTACGGCTAAACTATTCAAATATAAATAATAAATTTATATGAAATATATAGTATGATACAAATAAATATAAAATATAAAAAATACAAAAAATATAAAGTACAACAACAACAACAACGAAAAATGAGAGGAAAAAAATTTAAACAAATGACCAAAAAGAAAAATCAAAAATGAAAAAAAATACCAAAGAAAAAAGGAAAAAAAGAAAGAAAATATTACAAATGAGAAAAAAAAGATGGAAAAGAAAAACAAGGAAAAGGAAAAGGAAAAAGAAAGAAAAAATGAAAAAAAGAAATAAAAGAACTTGAGAAGAAAAAAAGAAGGAGAATTAGAAGACAGAAAAAGAGAGACTATGAATTATTTTAATTGACAAGAGAGTCTACGAATTATAAATAATTAAAATTTAGATTAAATAGAATAATTACCTAATTTATATTTATTAAGCGTGTATTTATTCCTTTTTTAAAAAGCCATTGGGTTCTCTAAGAAACAGCTGGCCCCACATATTGTAAATTTTATGGTACAAGATGTTTTATTTTTTATAGAAAAAGAGATTTTATTTAATACTATTATGCATCATACATAGATGCGGCCGTAGGCTGAGATAGATAGTGTTCAATAGTCACCACTATTAATACAAACATTAGATATTACGGGTTCAGTAGACCCTACAAAAGAAGTTTCTTCTTTGTCTATTTCTATAGTCTTACGAATAAACAACGGAGGAACTATCCATTCCTTAAAAAATTGATTTGTTTTCATCCTTCTACCCACTTTAGCAAGTCTGTCCACAGCTATATTAGAAGTCCTATCTTCATGGTACAAGATGTTATTATCCATCAAAAAAATTGGAATATTTCAGGTATGGTCGAGGGAAATATCAAGATTTTAGGCTATGGAAAAAATCAACACAGAGTCTTAGTTACCAGTTTTTTTTTTAAAAATCAACATACAATTTGATTGAAAATCAAAGTTACCCAATCTTCGACTGAGATATTTTTTCGACTGAGATATTTACTTTTAAAGTTTTTTGTTCCCTTCATTTTTTTAATTACTTCCTTTTCTTTTTTAAACAATATAAACTTTGAACAACATTTTAGGATGTATTTCTTAATCAAATTAAAAAATAAAAATTATGATATATAGTACTTCTCATGTAGTTTTTGAATATCTAAATTTAATTTCAAACATTAAATTAATTAAATTTGATTTAGCTTTAAAACTTAGTCAAATTAATTTATGAAAAACGAGGAGAACAATTAAAAAAGAATAGTGGGAGTGGATTATGATATATCAATATTCAAAGCTTACATGTTAGTTTGTTTGTCTCATCTTTTGAAATTTTTGAGTAATTAATCTTGTGTGAAGTGCTAAATGGCCACAATTTTTGGGCACAAATTTGGCCACAATTGTGAAAAGACTTTCATAACCTTTCTTCTTCAAAATAAACTAATTTATTTAAAGAAAAATAATTAAAGGGAGTAAAAGTTTTGTTATTTCCTAAACTTAAAAATCAAAAGTTTATAATGGATGAATCATAGTTATAACTATCATTAATTATGTAAGAAAGCATTTAATTGATTTTATAAAATGGATTCCACCATATCATTTCATTTTACTTCTTCGCTTTCTCTTCAACTAACTATTTTTGTTTCCCTTGTTTTTAGTTCGTTCGTCTTCATTTGTTTTTATCAAATTGTAAGGCTAACTTTATTATATAAATAATAATAATTTCATTAAGATGTTTTTGATTTAGTTATCTAATTTTAAATTTATAATATAATATTTTTAATTATTATGTACACTTTATCCAATTATAAAATTTATACTTTAATTATTATTATTAATAGTCTCTCACATAATAAAATTACTACAACAATACTAAATATTTAGGTACAGTAAATTACCTCAAGCAAAATATTGTAACTAAATAAGTACTTTTTGTTTCAAATTCTAATGTCAATTGTAAGTTTTTGCTTCAAGTTCCTTTATTATTTGTTATGGCGAAATGAATATTGACATAATTTTGTAGCTAATAATCATTTTTTATCATGAATGAAAATTTATTGTAGCAACACTAAACTAAAAAAGGTTATATTTGAGAGCGAGATATTATATCTTGAGTATATAGTGACTGGACAATCTTTATTATAAATCAAACACCATCGATCTAAGATAATTAGATGCGTTAATTACTTTATTTGATTCTATCTTACCAAATTTTACTAGTACATTTGAAATATAGTTTAGATAAATAAGTGATTAAATATAATTTGATATGATTCGGGCTTAACAGGTCTTACTAGCAAATTTGAGATATAATTTAAATAAATAATTAATTATAATGTATTTACTTTCAATTTTCTATTTATAACAATATAAATAAAATTTATAATGTCTCACTCAAGTTTTACCTTGATCAAGTGTTATGAAAGTTGTTATTTTATTCGAAGTCTCGAACCTCATCTTTTTGAACAATGTTTTTATGGTCTACTATTAAATTATTAATTAATAGTTATTATAAATATAGTTATAATTAGTTGAACAAATGATTAATAATTGGACAGAGTTATCATAAAAGTATATTTGTACAATAATTTATATCTGAATATAGAAGTGATTAAATTTAATTATTTTTTATTAACTAATTATAACAAATTTAAACAAATTAACTTTACTAAATTTTACTTTAGAATTATTTCATTGGAATAATATCTTTATCGGTCTTGTGTAATTAGTGTTGTCAATGATGCAATTTAATTTTAAAACTTGTAAGTTTCAAATAAGTTTTTAAAAAATAAATGATTGTATTAACTTCAATTAACTTATTATAAAGAATTTCAACAAAATTTTAACATGTTTCACTCAAGCTTCATCATGATCAAGTGTTTTAAGAATTATTATTTGATTGGAGGTGTCTATTATTCGACTCAATTCAAATTTACAAGATCTTATTTATAAATTTCAAAATAAAATTTGAATAAATAAATTATTATATCTAAATATTTTATTAATTAATATACTTAATCTAAAGAAAATTTTACAAATTCTCGCTAATTATACGAAGATAGATACAAATTATTTGTTGTGAATAAAATCACTTACTATACATATATATCTTGTAAAATAAAATTTTCTTTATAACTACAGTCCGCAACATAATGAAATTTCATAGCAATAATTACAAATTCTTAGTCATGGACCATATAAAATGTGTGAATAAATTTTAGCCACACTTATTAATACAAATGTTACAAAACAAAAATATTGTGGTTAGATTATTTAGCAAAACAATTTTTTACATTTAACCACGACATATTTTGCTAGTATATCTATCTATAGAAAATGTAAAACAACAAAATTTTATGCATGTCAAAATATGTTATTATTAAAACTCTGAGTGAATTCCCTAAATAGACACTCAAGTTTTGAGAATTTCTTTCAAATATCACTTATATTTAAGACCACAATATTACTCATCTATCACCCTTTTCATAAAAAAAAATACTAAACACTTCAAAAGTATTCTTTTCTCTTAGTTAGCATGCCATGCCATTAAAATTATATTTTTTAAATAATAAATCATTTAATTTATCAAACTTATTTACTCAATATTATAACTTTATTCTTTCTTTTTTATAAAAAAAAAATGCATTAGTTTAATTTTCCTGTTTAGGAATTCTTTACCAAAACTTAATCTTTAACATATTATTTTACATGCAAATTAAAATCTCTAGATAACTTATTTACTATAGTAATATTATTTTCTTTGGAAAACAACTGATCTTTGTAGGTAATTTATATAAAAACCTGAATGATCATCAAGGAAAATAGTATGAGAATTTTCTTTTAATAAATTAATATATTTTTTAAAAATTAAAATTATTATTTTGGGTAAATGAGTTTGCTAAGTTAATATGTTTATTATTTTTTTAAAATGATGGTTTACTGGTATGACATGCTATTTAGAAGAGGAGGGAACTTTTGAGGAATTTAGTGATTTTTTTAGAAAAATATTAATAACTGAGTGACATTATTGTGTTAACAAAAATAAAAAGTAATTTTTATAAGCGACTTCAGAAACATTGATAACGCTCCAAGAAAATAACTTTAGAAAAAACTAAAAGTTTAAGTAATGATAAAAGATTTCTAAGCATAAAAATTTCTTCTTAATTAATTAATATATTTATTTTAAATAAAAGAATAAGAATATAAGTTTGACTAAATAAGTTTAATGATTTAAATAGGTCTATTATTAAAAAATTAATTTAATAACTTGGCCTGCCAATTAGAAGAGAAAGAGACGTATGAGATTTTTTTTTTTTTTTGGAATAATAATGATTGTTGAGTCATATTTTTAACTCTATAAAGATAAAAATAATTTTTGTAGGGAATTCAAAAAACATGAATGACCATTCAGAAAAATACCTTTGAAAAAATATATGTCAAGTTTTAGTACCGATAAAGTATTTCTAAGTATAAATTTTTTTTTTTAATAAACTAATAAATTTTTTTTAAAAAAAATACTAATGCATTTTTTAAAAAGTTTTAATGACATGACATACCAACTAAGAGAGAAGAAAACTTTTGAGGTGTTTAATATTTTCCGAGAAAAAAAGTCATAATATCGAACTAGATAAAAAAATAAATAAAACAACTAAATTAAATTTCTCAAAATATGTACAAAGTATAAACTATACATAATTAAAAGTTGAACTAAAATTAAACAACTTCAAACATAAAAAAGAAAAAATATAACTAACAATTAATAAATAAATTTTTACTAATTAATTTTTGTTCTCTTAATTACATACTACTACAGTTGACAATTATTTAATTATGTAATTGCCAATTAAAAAATTAATAATTAAAATAGAATACATAAATTGTTCATTCCCATGTATTGGGATAGTTTTCGATGTATTGAAAAATGGTTATTAAAATAAAGTAATGTTAGAAATTCATATTTAAGATGAAAAGGGCAAAAATGTCTACAAACTAACTAGTTTATAGTGTGAATAGGACTTTTTACGATTGTGGCCAAATTTTCGTGGCCAAAAAGATTTTTCCTTATCTTTTTTGATATTTTTTTTTATTTGAAACTACATTGCCAAAGTGGGTTTTATTTTCAAAACAAGATCTCGAGGGCCACGCCAGCACATGCCCAATATAAGTTATTTTTTAGTCTTAATTTACGTGACACAAATAGAATTTAGATACTCAACCATATTTTTATTATGTTTTTAGATATTTTACGTTGTTAATTGTCGTAATTTGTAATACTTTTTATGTGATTTTCAAATAATACATGTTACTCTCCTTGTTCAGACTTTTGTGGCACTGATAGTCAATTATATTTTAAAAATAATTTAATTTTTTAATTATTGAGATTTATATACTTTTTTTCTATTCCAATTTAAGTGACACTAATATAATTCCGAGAGTCAACTAAATATTTTATGGCTTTTAAATTGATTAAGCTATTAATTATTGTGATTTATAGTTTTTTTTTGAATATATAAAAGATTAAATTTATTTTTAGATATTTTAACTTATTACCTATTTTAATTTATAATATTTTTTATTTATTTTCAAATAATAGATATTACTTTCCTTGTCCAAATTTTTGTGACATTGATAATTAATTATACTTTTAATACTCCAATTTAAGTGGCACTGTTTTATGATTTTGATTCAATCAAATATTTTATATCTTTTAAATTTTTAAGTTGTTAATTATTGTGATCTATAGTATTTTTACGTACTTTTCTGAAATATATAACAAATTATCTTTTTCATATTTTAAGTCATTAAATATTGTAATTTATAATACCTTTCAAATAGCATATGTTACTCTTCTTGTCCAAACTTTTGTGGCATTGATAGTCAACTATATTTTTAAAAATAATTTAAGTTCTTAATTACTGTGATTTATAATACTTTCTCTTCTATTCCAGTTTAAGTGACACTAATATAATTTCAGAGTCAACCAAATATTTTATATATTTTGAATTTTTTAAGTTATTAGTCATTGTGAATTATAGAATTTTTTTTTATATTTTTTTTGAAATATATAACAGATTAAAAAATAAGACAAACAAATTAAAATGGATAAAAAAAAATGAAGGCAAGGGAAAAAACCAATGAAGTTGTGCCAAAGCAAGCAGATTGACCTTTAAATTTTTTAAGTTGTTAATTATTGTGATTTATAGTATTTCTTATAACAGATTAAATTTTTTTCCAAAATATTTTAAGCTATTAACTATTGTAACTTATAATACTTTTTATGTATTTTTAAATAATATATGTTATTCTCCTTGTCCAAAATTTTGTAACATTGATAGTCAATTATATTTTTTAAATTATTGTGATTCATAAATACTTTTTCTTCTATTGCAATTTAAGTAGAAAAATGCTTAGATACAACAACATACCCAGTGTATTCCCACATGGTAAAATCACGATTGAAGCAGTGAAGCAGACATGTCTTCAATGACTTATAATAACTAATTAGAAATGATATAGCAAAATTACTATAAAAATGCTTGTGGAAAAAAGTTAAGTGGATCTCATATAAAACGTCAAGTTAATTTAACATTAAATATTATTAATTTTTAAATATTTAAATAACATAATAATTAATTAGGGACAATATAGTAAAATTAAGGTTGAAGCAGCTGAAGTAGACATATCATAAATATTTATTTACTTTTTTTATTAAATATTATTAATTTTTTAATACGGAAGTACCATATAATAATTAATTAGAAGTGATATTAGAAAATCACGGAGCAAGTAGTTGAATAGTCAACAAGAAAGACTACCGGAAGCTTCTCACTCCCTCTTATAATATAAGAAAATTTGTTGATTATTTTTAATTGTTCTTACTTTCTTCGTCTAACAATACTTGTCTACTATTGACTTGGTATAATAGGGGTGATTTAACTATATCACCCTATGAATATAATAAATTTAATACTTTAAAAATATATTGGATAATGTATAGTATTTCATGTAAAGGGTAAAACGAATACAAATGGATAACTTATTCATTTGTTTTTCAAACTGGACAAGTAGTGTTAGACATTTTTTTAGTAAAATGGACAAATAAAGATGGACAGAGGAAGTAGTAACTATTAATTGTTACTTATTTGTTTAGATGTTGCTGTTAGTTTATTGTTATATGTTTTGTTACTCCATCCATTTCTAAACAAGTGCTCCTTTTGACTTGAACACATCATTTAATAAACTACGTACTCCTAGAAAATTAAGGATAACTTTACTAATTTATTCCTAATTAAATTTTTTCTCTTTCTAAGTTAACATTGATTACTATATTTAAACTCAAGAGCATATTAGGAAGATTATGATCAAAGTTCTTGAAAACTTAAACATACACTTACTTAGGAACAAAATCATAACTGAAAAGGAACACTAATAAAGGAAAGGAGGGAGTATTAATTAGTTTAGTTATTATTATTATTAGTTTACTATCATTTTTTATGTTAGTTGTTACAGAAATATCATGGGTTGACTAGCACATAATTACAAACAAAGAAAATAGAGAAAAAATAACACAAGAATTTAATGAGATTTGACTAGGCATAATCCTCCAACAAAAGTAGAGAGTGTTGTTCACAATGAAAAAAAAAGTGTACAATATTTTAGAATCTCCAACTACATCTCCTATATATAGATCCCAAATAGTCTCAAACCTATAAAGAAAAAGTTCTACCAATCCTACAAGGACTATATATTTCTTTTCAAATCTATTAGGAAAATGAATCTCCTAAACCAATAGGGATTATGAGTTTCCTAAAATATACAAGGAAAAAATTCAAGACATAATTAATAAACCTTCTCCCTCGGTTGAATTCCCTTCATCAATAGGAACAACATCCTTCTGCTTTGCCTTCAGCCCTCAAAAGGACTCACATTGCATATACCAATCAAGTCTAGAAAATGCCAAAACTTATTTATTGGGACTGCCTTGGTCATCATATATGTTGGTTATCATATGTAGACATTTTTTTCACATCAACAACCCTTTTGCAACCTACTCCATGCTCGATTCTTGTGAAGTGACACAATCTCTTCATCCACAGCACCAATTCTTCGATTTGTCCTTGAACTAGAAATAACTTCTTTATAGCTATATTGTTCAAGCACATAAATGATCTATATTGTTCAAGCACATAAATGATCTATGTAGCTGACAAAGCAAATTTCACAAAATTTGCATATCTAAAGAGATTTTCATCAACTATATCCACAAACCTCTCTAATCGGTTGATAACTCTTTTTTCCTGTTTGTTGTTGTGCTATACGATTATTGTTACATACATATATTTATATTATCATATTGATTCATGTGTTGCACCTCATTTGTCTGACACAATCATTTGTCTTACCATTTCAAGAGTAAGAACTTTCCTCAAAGATTTTTCAGTAGTGAAATCATTTATAAGAACTTGCCTCGAAGATTTCTCAATAGTGAAATCATTTATTCTAGCTTGAAAAACATTAACCCTATGGTTATGAGGGAGTGTGGGACACTCTTTGATGATGTGTCCTTGTTGTTTATAATAATTACAAATATTTTGCCACAATTGCTAGCAAAATAATCACATTCCTGGCAATATTAGCATTGAGTTCTAGTGATATCCCTACCCTTTCCTTTACCTTGGGTACCAAATGCAACAACATCATTATTTACTTGCTTGAAAGGCATTTTGTATGACAAAATGCTGCACTTCATTGAGTAGTTCCCTAAAACAAATATCCAAGGAGGGATACAGGGCCGTATTCATCAAGTTAGAGCAAACATTCTCAAACTTAGAAAGTAACTTCATCAAAAAATTGTCTCACTTGCTTTGCTCATGAACTGCCTGAATCACAGAAAGAGATTTGGCAAGTATTTTGGCATAAACAATATCTGTAAATTCAACCCATAAATTCTGAAATTCAAAAAAATAATTCCGAATGGTATGATCTCCGTGAGAATAATTAGCAATTTATACTCTGACTGAATGCATCTTACACTATTGTCTTGATTGTAAACCTTTTATAATTAATCCCACATGACCTTAACTATCTTGTAAGACCTGAGATTAAAAACAGTAAGAGGATCAATTGACCCCAAAAGCTATGTCATCACCCGAACATCTTTAATCTTCCATTCACTTAACTTTTAAAGATCAGTAGGAGAGGGGTCGCTTCATCTATATGTCCCCATAGTTCTTTTTCGATGAAAAATAATTGAAACTAAAGTTCCTCGGAAGAGTGATTTTTTCCAGTGAAGCGAACATTAAAGGACTCAAATTGATGTGAAGCCATGTTCTTGAATAGCTTTGAAAACTAGAAACACTATGACTCCAAAAATAATCAGAATGACCAAGATCAAAAGTCCAAGATGTACCAAGAGAAGGCTCTAATACCATGTCAAATTTGTGTTGAATGTCTCTCCATGTTGAGAGTCTTTCCATTAAATAGAAAGTATTCAAAGATTACATCCCTAAATATCCGCCTTTCCTATTCCTAAAGATCAGCTATTCTATTTGCTATCCACCTCTTTGATTACTACATCATATATCTATAATTACATATATACAACAATATATAACTACATTAATATATACAATATTCACTATTAATTCATGATCTTTGAACTGTCTATCATGCTACCAGTAAGAAATGGACGCAATGCTGATGCATAGTTGACTTGTTTTGTCAGGTGTAGTAAGTTACCTTTTACAGAAGTCTCTACTAGAGAGATTACAGGGATTAATCCATCAATCGACGTCCACAAAGAAGAAAACCTGGATGGAACTGGCGCAAAATATTCTATTTTGGAGTTAACAGAATCACCAAATTCTGGTGGCTCAAATATCAATACATTGAATGATGATTTTGAGTAGCAATTAACAGCTGGGAAACAGAGATGAAATTGTAGTTGCAGAGCATGATAGTCTTCATGTTATTATTGTATAATACAAGCTCTAGTTGAGGCGCTGACGCATGAAAATTTGGGCACTTTTCAGCTGCTAAGGTGCAAGCTACAGCTTCAAAATATGTTGGTCAAGATATGGAAATTATTTCTACTACTAGTGTATTGGTTCATCAGCAACAAGCTGATCCCTGTCAAAATTCTAATGTAATTTCTAACACTAATGGGACTATTTCTTTTAGACAATAATGTTGAGCAACAAACTAGACAATAACTTGTGACGAACGAGGTAAAAAATAATGCATCTAACGAGATTCTTGAAAGGATACTTGAGTAGATTGTCATTTTCAACTCATTTTTGGCTTTCATATATCATCAAATCTACATATATCAAGAAACAACTTTCTTCCTACAACTGTGATGGAACACTCTTTAAGTAACTTCTGCAGAATTGAAATCTTAACCTAATTGGCATAGGTAATTAAAGAATGTACAAGAGTAGACTGCCTGATTCTACTTAGTTCTGAATACTAACAAGCTGGACCCTAATCTTTTCCAGTGTTGAAAGAGTATCTCCCATGCTAATTGCACCGAGTGCCACTAAAGTGCATCTCAAAGCTAATTTCATGATGGATGACAAACATTGCATCTTTGCGTCAACATGTTCATCCCTTAGATTTACCAAATTAGAATCCACCGCCTTATGAATTCCACATGAGAAAACATTACGAACTTCTAATATACTTGGAGAAATATATACAATGGTTGCAATTGTCCTTGTCTGAACAATAGCCTCCCCGGCACCTAACATTTTTGCAATGCCAAAATCGCTAACATGACCAACAATTTCGTAATCTAGCAAGACATTGCATGGCTTCAAGTCACAATGCACCACAGGTGTTGAATAGCCCTTGTGGAGATAGTCCATTGCAGATGCAACATCTATCATTATCTCAAGTCTCTACAATAAGTTCAAGAACAAGTTGTGGGAGTATAACCATTTATCAAGTGTCCCGTTGGGTATGAATTCCAATACTAGGGCCTTAAAATCAATATTGGAGCAGCTGGTGATGACTTTTGTCAGATTTCTATGGTGAAGGTTTCGGAGGGTCTCACATTCTGTGACAAAACTTTTGAATGCACCCACCAATTGCCAATTGAATACCTTTGCCTCGAAAAGGGTACCATCCTTAAGTATCCCTTTGTAGACCATGCTGAAACTCCCACTACCAAGCAAGTTGCTTTTGTAGAATCCTTTTGTGGTTTGTTCAAGTTCATAATTAGAAATTCTTTCATGCCTGTTTGTCTGAGAGACATCTGTTTGAATTCATTCTTCTTTGTCTTCCTCAATCTTAATACCACATATCCAACAGCCAACATGAGGAGTGATCCCATACCTAATAGAATATATAAACTTGTAAGCACGCTTTTTCTTCTTGAATTCTCTGTAGATTGGGTTGGGCATGGTTTCATGTTAAACCGGGAGTCACCACATAGTGCATCACTGGTCAGGAAAGATTGACTCGTGACATTTGCAAAAGGCCCACCGGTGGGAATTTCTCAATTGAGTTCATTAAATGAGATGTTCATGTATTTGAGATACACGAGATTCTAATGACTTTTTATTTTCACCACTAAGATTGTTATAGCACCAATCCAAGAATTCCAAGGATAGCATTTTTCCAAATGATTCTTGAATAGGCCACTCTAATCTATTATGTGCTAGAGAAAGATTAATCAGTCTATCCAGACACCCTAGAGTGCTAGGAATCTTACCAGAAAAATAATTTCTCGACAAATCAATGAGCGCTGCAGCCTTTAAGTTTCCGCGCTCTAGTGGAATTTTCCCACTCAAAAAATTGGACAAAATTTCGAATTCCATGAGATCTTAAAGACTTCCTAAGCTTTCAGGTAATATTGAATTTAGACTGTTGTAAGCTAGAGAAAGTTTCTTCAAACTAGTAACATTCCCTAAGCATGGTGACACCGAACCGGAAAACTGATTTCTTGACTAGTCTAATGCACCAAGATTCTTTAAACTTCATATGACATTGATATGGCTCCTTCTATCTTGTTGCTTTGTAGGTAAAATTCTTGAGGGTTCAACATGCATTTGAGAGTATTAGGAATATGTCCACTCAACTCATTGCTAAACAGCCTATTCTTTGTCACTCTAGTAAGATTACCAATTTCTTGAGGAATTACACCCTTCAGTTTACAACCATCTCCTTCAAAACACAATAGAGAGTTGGATAAATTACCAATAGGTGTAGGCAAAACACCATCCAATGGATTATCACTAAACGAGAGTACTCTTAGATTCCTACAGTTTGTCAATGATGCAAGGAAGCTGAATGTTGAATCGCTGAAAAAACTATTCTTTCCCAAGCTTAGAACCTCAAGGTATTCTAGGTTACCAAGTGATTCAGGAATTGAACCTGTGAAATCGTTGCCTGCTAGATCAATCACTCTGAGTCTTGAAGAATTTGAGATTGAAGCAGAGACAAAACCGCTTAGATTATTTCCCCCATAAAGAAATTGTTCTCGATTGGGCATTCCACGACCTAAATTGGAAGGTAAAGTACCTGAAAGCTTATTTAGGTGAAGTCCTAGAAGCTGCAGTGCTGATATGTTGAAAATACTTGCACGGACGGAACCAGTAACCTTACTATGAGATAAATCCAGCTGCTGTAGTTTCTTAAAATTACCAAGCTCCGCTGGTAGCACTCCTGTCATTTTGGGAAACTATATGAGTATAAGTTTGGTGAAAAGAAAAAAGGAGGAAAGTTTTATCTCTTGTAAGGAGTTATCGTACTACCTTCCAAATGCAAAGCTGGAATAGAGAATTTTGTGAGAACTATTAAGTTGGATATCTCTCCTGGAAAAGTTCCAATAACTCATTAAACGACAATGCCAAGACTTGAAGCTTTCTGCATTTCTCTTGGTTTGGTGGAATAACTCCATCTAATGAGTTTATTGAGAGGTGAAGCCCTTCCAAGTTTGGAAGATGGTCACGTATAGTTATAGGAAGCTTTCCTGTAAGGTTGTTGTTGGTAAGAGAAATTAGTTGCATTGAAGTAATGTTAAAGATTGATGGTGGTGCAGATCCACTAAGCTGACTATATTGCAGGTCTAGGATAGTCAAGTAATGGAGATAACCGATTTCTCGAGGGATCTCTCCTTTGAGATAATTTGTTGCATTCTCAAGACTTTCAGCTTTGTTAGATTGGAAAGGGAAGATGAAATTTTCCCTGAAAATTGGTTGCTCGAGAGGAACACAAAGTGTAGGTTTGGTAATAAACTTAAAAATGATGGAATGGCTCCAGTGAAGTTATTGTTATATCCCACAATATAGTCGGGTATGCAGAATCTGTATATTACAATAATAACTTCAACTCGAGTTCAAGTATAAATGAGAATACAATGAAGTATCAAATACCCTCAACACAAGATCAAATGACCTTTCCAAGAGATGTGTTTATTTTTCAGAAAAATAAAGATGAAACAGAAATTGAATAGGCCAAGTCGTCCGAATTCATGGAGTTTCCTTAAAGAAATAATTCCCCTCACTGTACCCGAGGTTGTGGAATTTTTCTTCCCAGGATAAAATGGCCAATCAATTCAACTATAGCGATACTTCAAATAGTCGAATTCTATGAATACACTCAACGGTTTTTATAATCACACAGAGTATTTTGATGACAAGAAGAATGTTTTTTAATTCAGAAAATCTCATTGTAAAAACCTGTGGAAGAAAGCAGGGTTTTATAGCAATAACATGCCTCTTCGAAAAGGTGGCATTGATTCAATTTAGAGGTGTGACTTTTTCCTGAAAATACATGTCTGTTTATCCTAAACAGTGCATCTGTTCCGAACAGGTATGTCACTTCGTGAGTCAGTGTGTATTTTCGTTGAACAATTGCAACTTTCTGTAGCATCTGTTTGAAAACAGTGCATCAGTTCATGAAGCAATGCAACCATCTGCAGCAACATCAGTTCGAAAATGTACACTAGTTCATGAAATTGAATTTATTTATTTCTGTCAAATAAAATTTGTCCAAAAAAATATATCTCATTGATCGATCATTTTCCAAATCCAAATCCAAAGCCGAACCCAAGCGAGCAACAGCGACAACGTGAGACATCATCTAGTTCTTACCTCACTATCCATGTGGAGTTAGTGTTTCTCAATATAAACACCCTCAAGTTCTTTTCTTCCACCAATGTGGGAGAAAGACTAAACTTGCCAATTTGGGAGTACACTTTCCATTCTAGTGTCCCCTTCCCTCCACTCTTTACTCTCCATTTTTTCATTCACACTTCTTTCATCTACTATGAACCCAACAGTTATTGCTTGTGACATTACTCGATTTCAACCGTGGCAAGTGAGCCAACTCTTCTGGCAAACCCCCGTGGAAAGTGTTGTCACTGGTGTAAAAAGAGACTAGAAATGAGAGGTTCCCAAGGTGTGGAGGAATGGTACCACAAAGTTGCATTCTAGAAATGTCTAAAGAAGTGACTCGGTTGTGGCGTGAACTGCAAGTCACTCCGATCTAGCTGCAAATTGGGTTGGAAGAAGACAGTTTCCTGCTAAGATATGTTAGGATCAGAAGTAGAAGGAGTATGAGATTTCAGTGCAAGAAGAGTGGCCTCATCAGTGGTAATATTAGGAACAGTAGCAAGTAAAGTATGGTTATGAAGTAGAATGAAAACGGCAAGAGCAAATAGAAGATTGCAACTTTTCCCTATAGCTATAATTGATAATGCAAAAAACAATGATTTTATTGAATCATATCAAATTCATCTTATACCAATGTACTTCTATTTTTGAGCACCACAAGTTGTATATTGACCAGGTCACTGTTTATTTTTCCTTGGTGGGGCTTTGGGGTGGGTGGGGGTAGGAGAGGGGTGGAGAGTGAACTGAAATAGACACTAATGTGGAGAGTGAACCACTGAATGGAAAGGAACTGGTAAAAGTCTAGTCAATTTAAGATTCTATTTTCAGTGGCGAAGCTAGAATTTTTATTGAAGGGTTCAGAAGTAAATATATGGATTAGTCGAAGGAGTTTCAACATGTACTATGTACACATAAAAATATTTTTTATCATGTAAAAATAGTATAGTTTTCCGACGAAAGGAATTCGAATGAAACCCTGAATTCAATGTGGCTCCACCACTGGCTGCTTCCACTATATATCATTTTCCTCTTTTGTTGGGGTCAACGAAGATGTTGATAGTTTTACATGGTACAAATTAGCATTCTTTGTTACATGTTGATTTAGAAATTCGAATATAAAACATCTTCAGCTCATCTTGGATCCTTCTAATGAGGAAAATCCAAACTCAATACCCTGACTTTCTCTATAATTAAAACTTTAAATTCCACACAGTGCTGACTTTCTCTATACTGAAAACTTTAAATTCCACACAGTGCTGACTGAAAGGTAAAGTCGGTGAAGCAAGGATTTTAGGCCAGAAAATATTGAAGCTCCACTTTTGACTAGTAATAGATTTATGAATCACTATTTTCCCAACTCTTTCATGTCTCTTGAATAGTCAGCAGTCGTGAAATGCAAATGCAAGTATAGGATGCAGGTCAACCGCTGCCTTTGGCTCGACTTCCATGAGTGTTAACAATTTTAGAGGGCTGCTGCTTTAATATTCTGGTTCTCTCTGCATCAATAGGAAAACAGATTGTTAAGACAACTTGCTGCATGCAATCCTTTTTTCTTTTAATGACTTTAACATGGTACGATAATCTCCAATTGCACTATGCGATTGATGAATCAAGCAGTGAATAATGTAAGGATTTAACAAATTCTATAACCTAAATAATTTAATAGAAAATCCTATCAATCATTCAAAAACATGGAACTACATGATTTTCACATAAAAAAAATTACAGTAATTCAGTAAAAAATTATTTATCTGAATTCTCCATTGTTTTTTTGCTGATTGAGATTAGCGGAAGCACAAAATAGAAGTATTGTTTGTCTCTCTTTACCTTACATTTCAGAATAATCTTTGATGGACTTATTGTTCTTTTGGCAGAGAAAACCCTTTTATTATATAGGGAATAGATAATTATGCTTTCACATTCCATCATGTGATTTGTGGATGATATAATTATCCCACTAACAGTAGTTATATAAGTAACAGTCAGTAATTATCCCACTAATAGGGTAGTTAGTAGTTTTAATCCTACTAGATAACTTTCTCATATAAATTTAGGATTTAACTTATCCAATTATTATTAAACCAAAAATAAATTAATTATGTGGGCCATAGAAACTTACATTCTCCAACTTGGCACACACAATGCTAATTTAGTGGTTTAATATCTACACCAATTGTGCACAATTAACGTTAAATCCAACATCATTTGTCATTGTTAAATAAATCAACTAAAATGGGTCATGGTTGTATGTCACCTTACTTGACATAATTCCTTCCATGTACTGCAATATTAGTCTATTACCTAACATAGCCTTTCAATTACATAATGGATCCAATGATAATACTTAGAATCTTTTATCTAATTCAGAACCTGTTATCATTATTCACAATATTATATATACAAGAGAAAACAGGTAACAACAGAAACATATATAATTTGAGCTCAAAGTGTCAATTACATAAACATAATAAAGTCTTTATATGAAATCATTTATTGATATCAATAAGACCCATCCTTTCAACATATTCAACAAGTATTTTGGGTGGTAACCTTTTGTCAAAGGATCAGCAATCATAAGCTTGGTGCTAATATGTTCAATTGACACTCTATGTTTCTGGACTTATTCTTTAACAAAAATTATTTCAATTCCATATGCTTAGCACCTTTCGAATACTTATCATTTTTGGAGAAGAAAACTGCGACAGTATTATCATAATAAATTTTCAGCGGCCTGACTATGTTTTCGACAATTCCAAGTCCTAAGATAAATTTTGCAGCCAATTATCCTGGACTGTGGCCTCAAAGCATGCCATAAACTTAGCTTCCATAGTGGATGTAGCTATAATAGACTGCTTTACACTTTTCCATGATATTGCTTCTCCAGCTAACAAAAACAAATATCCAAATGTTGATTTTCTTACATCAATACAACCAACATAATCTGAATTTGAATATCCAACTATATCTAGATAATCAGATCTTCTATAATTGAGCACTGATCTTTCGTTCCTTGTAAGTATTGCAACACTTTTTTTGCAGCCTTCCAGTGATTCATTCCAGGATTACTTTGATATCGACCCAGCATCCCAACAATAAAACTAATGTCTGGTCTTGTACATGTTTGGACATACATTAGACTCCTAACTATTGATGCATAAGGAATATCTTTCATTTGCTTTCATTATAAGTCATTCTTTGGACCTCGATTGAGACTAAAATTATCTCTTTTCTAAATTGGAATGGGACTTGATGATCATTTTTTTTATTCTAAATCTCTCTAATACTTCTTCAATATAGATTTTCTGAGATAACCCTAACAATCCTTGTGATCTATCTCAAAATATTTCTATTCCAATCACATTAGATGCCTCTCTCATATCTTTTATTTCAAAGTTGTTAGAGAGATATTTCTTGTTATCATGCAACAAACCAATATCATTAGTAGAAAGTAAGATCTCATAAACATACAAGACTAAAATAATAAACTTACTCCCACTGACCTTCAGATATATACACCAATTAACAGTGTTTTTTTAAATCCAAAGGTGACAATCATTTAATTAAACTTAAGAACCATTGTCGGGAAGCTTGCTTAAGCCCGTATATTGACTTCTTAAGTTTTGTAATACCCTACAAAATTCTCTCATACAATAATCCTTAGGGTGTGTCAAGTGAGGCGTAATTCTAGTCCTAAAAGATTGAGAAGTGATTTCCTAAGTATCGTGTTAAACATATGGAATTTCCTCAATTTTGACTTTTTATGACATTAAAAATTTGATAAGCTTTCCATCGATATAATATTCGCCCAAATCCGATATCCGGGTAAGAAGTTATGGCTAATTTAAGTCCTAGTAATAGAACAACGTCATTTTAGTGCTTGGCGCGTCATGGAGAGGGTCTATTTTACAATTGTCAAATTCCAGTGGAACTCCGCAATAGTGGCGCGTCGTGGAGGACCCTAAATTCTCAATAGTCAATTTCCAACGGCCTAGCGCGATTGCGACGACTCGCGCTGAAGTTCTAGGTCCCAACCAGTGGGACAATGCGATGACTCCGCATTGTAGTGACTCTCAGATATCTATTTGTCAATTTCCAGTGATCCACCGCGTAGTGGCGCATTGTGGTGGCCCATAAAATTGGGTTCCCATTTTAATTTTTCCAGCTTCGTATAGAGGTTATAAAGGGCACTTTAGACTTTTTCCAAGCCTTTTAAATCATGCAAACACCAAATTAAAGTCATTTACAAGCATTCTATGAAGTTTTTCACAAGTTTTCTCTCAACAAGAACCCTAAGTATCCAAAACCTCTTCCAAGAATCTCAAGAATCCACCATAGATTTTCTAAATTGAGTCAAGATTCAAAGTTCCCAAGTCAAAGGCTTCAAGAACCCTCATTAAAGAGTACGAATAGAGTTTCAAAAGCGAGAGTTCATTCAAAGCTTTTAATTCAAGGTATGTGGGGTTTTAAATAAGGGTAATCCTTTCACTCTTGTGCCCAAAAGCTTATTTAAACTACAATTTTCTGTAATTTATGATATTTTACATAAAATTGAATTGGGGGTTTTCACCTATTATTATTTGGTTGCAAGCTTTTGATGTTTTCCTTGAATTGAGAGTCTAATGACATGATTTTTACATGTTTTCTTGAGAAATTGCAGTTGGTTCTAGACCCTATGATTTTAATCCTTGAGAAGTTAATAGTTGAAATGTTTTAGATATTGAAGTATATGAGTATGTTGAGATTTTGAGATAAATTACTGAAATTTTGAGATTTCTATATGAGTTATGAATCTATATGCTATCTATTATTATTTTGATGAGTTTTAACTTGAGATTCAATTATAGGTTATTAAGCCCTACTTGAGACTTGAGATTTTATAAACTCTTGTGCTATAAGCACCCATGATTTGAGTATTCTGATATTATTGAGAAATGTTTTGACCTAATGGTCATTGAGTTTTGAAATCCACTCTACTACATGAGATTACAGATTTGATTATTAAGTTCTTATTGAACCATGAGATTATTCTAAAGTGGATTTTCATGAGATGAGCGAGGTAAACTAAAGGGAGTAGTATTTAGCACCGAGTTGGGCAAGTTACCATAATTTCTTACCCCAGAACTATGTGCCACTATAGGTTGGGCCTAAGGCCGAGATGATTATTGGGCTGAAGGCCGAGATATTGGGCTGAGGCCGAGATAAGTAATCACTGAGTTGAGGTTACACTCCTTGGCAAGAGTATGACGCCTCTCCCAATGTGAGGTTTCTTCCTTAAAAGGAGAAGACGTTGGATTCCATGTAGCTCTCATGGTTTATGTCGGTTAAGAGAATCTCCCTAAACTAAAGTATTTTCCATTGAGATAGAATATTTTTCCTTAAAACTAAAGCTTTGAGATAAGACATTTTTCTTTAAAACTAAAATACTTTCCCTTGATATGAGTATTTTTCCCTAAAGCTTAAAATCAGATATTTCCTAACGTAAATGAAATGCCTTCAAGTATGTTCCAAAGTTACATGATTTTGAATTTTAAGTATTTCAGTTCAAAAGAGTTATGAGTTCTTGAGCATTGAAGAAGTTTTACTCTCCATGAGACATATTCATCAATTGAAAGTATTGCTTAAAGTTTCCTTTAGCCTTGAGTAATGAGAATAAGAGAAGATTACCGATTTCAAAGTTAAATTATGATGACTCACGAGATTTGTGTTACATGCTCCATTCTAGATGATTTATGAGCTTTACATTTTATACTTATTTAATCCATATGAGTCATTACTTATTGCATGCATGATTTGATTATAGAGTGTTGATGTTGTTTTATATAAATGCATGCACCCCCACATACTCAGTACATTCTCAAGTGCTGATCCACATATACGTCTATGTGCTACATTATCTTATAATATAGGTTCAGGTGATCAATCCCAACCTCGTCAGTAATTTTTGATTACCTCTATCTACATTCCTACAGTGGTGAGTCCTCATGGTTCGAGGACCTATATTTAGATATCTCCATTTTTTGAGATACTATGTTGTTATTTCCAGTTCACCCCGAGTCAGTTGGGGACCTGTCCTAATGGCTCTCTAGTTCATGGATTAGTAGAGGCTTTGTCAGACTATTTATCAGATTGTGGTTGTGTTGAGGTTTCCAGTATTGTGGTCGTTTGGACCGAGCATTTTCTCTGTATTTCTTTTCATATGATATGACTATGCTAGTGTTTAAATTATTTCATCTTGAAATAAGTGTTATTAGTAAAAATATACTCAAAGGGTTAGCTTGGGGCTACTTATAGCCTTAAGCACCGTGTGACATCCCGAGAGGTGATTTTGGGTCGTTACAAACTTGGTATCAGAGCCTAAGGTTTTAAATAAGTCCTAGGGAGTCTGATAAACCGCGTTGAGTAGAGTCTTGATCATCGGTGTATAGCGTGCCACATCTATGAGCAAGAGGCTACAAGACATTTTAGGAAAAAGTTGTTTCTTTCTTTTAGATTCCATCGTGCCTACAGTTTTCCCTCTCATCCAATAATTCATACTCTCCTATTTCAAAAAATGCCTCTCCGAAGAGCGAATGCCTGCAGAAATAATGATGAAAAACTCCCACCTATTGATCCTTTTAATGAGACTGTGTCTCATGCTGAGTTTCGGGCAGCCTTTTAGGTGTTAGCCCAAGCAGTCACTACCAATGTTCGGGCCAATAACCAGGATGCAGTTGCTAATCAGTAGGGAGAGGATGTAGCTGCGGCTAAAATCCTTGATTTCATACGGATGAATTTGCCAGAGTTTTATGAGTGTAAGGCAGATGAGGACCCACAATTATACCTTAAAAAGGTGAGAAATATTATGCAGGTGATGCATGTTTCTCAGGAAGAAAGTGTTGAGTTGGTATCTTACAGGTTGAAGGACATAGCTTATGACTGGATTGTATCGTGGAGGAAGGGTAAAGGTGAGGATGCTACTCTTATGACTTGGAAAGTTTTCCAAGATGTATTCTTGGATAAGTTCTTTCCGCTTGAGGTGAGGAAATCAAAGATTAAGGAGTTTATGAACTTGAGGCAGGGCTCTATGACTGTTAAGGAGCACTGCTTGAAGTTCAATCAGTTGGCCAAGTATGCTTCTGATTTGATTTTTGACACTCGGGCTAGTATGAGCAAGTTTGTGACTGGTGTTTTTGGGTTAGTACTGAAGGAGTGTAGGATTGCGATGCTGTATAAGGATATCGATCTGGCTAGGTTGATGACGCATGCCCAACAGATAGAGGCAAATAAGATTCAGGAAATAGATTGAGTAAGGGGTAACAAGAGGGCTAGATCTGAGCAGCATGAGTTTAGCCAGCCTAG
>NC_061116.1:41953655-42133793 GCF_002878395.1 Capsicum annuum
AGGAAGAAAGTGTTGAGTTGGTATCTTACAGGTTGAAGGACATAGCTTATAACTGGATTGTATCGTGGAGGAAGGGTAAAGGTGAGGATGCTACTCTTATGACTTGGAAAGTTTTCTAAGATGTATTCTTGGATAAGTTCTTTTCGCTTGAGGTGAGGGAATCAAAGATTAAGGAGTTTATGAACTTGAGGCAGGGCTCCATGACTGTTAAGGAGTACTGCTTGAAGTTCAATTAGTTGGCCAAGTATGCTTCTGATTTGATTTCTGACACTCGGGCTAGTATGAACAAGTTTGTGACTGGTTTTTTGGGTTAGTACTGAAGGAGTGTAGGATTGCGATGTTGTATAAGGATATCGATCTGGCTAGGTTTGACGCATGCCCAACAGATAGAGGCAAATAAGATTCAGGAGAGAGATTGAGTAAGGGGTAACAAGAGGGCTAGATCTGAGCAGCATGAGTTTAGCTAGCCTAGTTCCATGTAGGGAACCACCCTCAGTTTCAGAGGTATCCTTCTATGCCAACACCTTCATCAGTTAGTGCTTCAGCGCCTAGAAGTAGGTAGGAGCAAGTGGGAAGATACTTTATGTCTAGGTCGCAGAACAACGTTAGTAACAGGCCCCATTATCCTTCTTGTACTAAGTGTGGCAGGGATTATCTCGGTGAGTATTTCATAGATCGAGGGGTGTTTTGGTTGTGTCAAGTATGGCCACAGACTTAGAGATTGTCCTCATTCTAGATAGGGGAACAGAGATGCCCGACCTCAGGCACTGGCTATTAGTGCACTAGCTTCTGCACCCAGTCCCATCTCTTCTCAGGGCGCTTCATCTAGCACTGCTATCGGTCAGCGCTAGAATAGATTCTATTCCTTACCATCCTATCATGAGTAGGAGGACTCTCTCGATGTTGTTACTGGTATGCTCCGTGTCTTTTGTCTTGATGTTTATGTGTTGTTGGACCCTGGGTCAAGTTTGTCTTATGCAACCCCACTTATAGCTATGAATTTCAAAATATGTCCCGAAAAGATTCTTGAGCCTTTCCTAGTCTCCACACCCATAGAGGCGTCAATTGTTGCTAAACAAATGTATAGAGATTATCCTGTTACTGTTCTTTATATAGTCATACTTACCAATTTGATAGAGTTAGACATGGTGTATTTTGACCTTATTCTAGGTATAGGTTGTCTTTATTCTTGTTATGCATCTATAGACTATCGTACCTGTGTGGTCAAGTTTCAGTTTCCTGATGAACTAACTTTTGAGTAGTTCGGGAGTTTGGTATCTCCCAAGAGTCATTTTATCTCCTATATCAAAGCCAGAAAGCTAATATCCAAGAGTTTTATCTATCACCTAGTTAGAGTCAAAGACACTAGGTCCGAGGCTCTAACTATTTAGTCAGTCGATATTGTTAATGAGTTTCCAGATATTTTTTCGAAAGATCTCCTACGGGTATCTCCTAATAGAGAGATAGAATTCGGGATTGACCTTCTTCCCAATACTTAACCTATTTTTATTCTGCTATATCGTATAGCACCTGTAGAGCTTAAGGAGTTGAAAGAGCAACTCAAGGATCTTTTAGACAAAGGTTTCATTAGGCCTAGTATTTCTCCTTGGGGCGCGCCTGTCTTATTCGTACGAAAGAAAGATGGTTCTTTGCATATGTGTATTGACTATCTTCAGCTTAATAAGGTCACAGTAAAAAATAAGTATCCTCTTCCGAGAATTGATGACTTGTTAATTAGTTGTAAGGTGCAAGTTATTTCTCTAAGATAGACCTTGGATCTGGATATCATCAACTTAAAGTGAGGGAATGTGATATTCCAAAGACAACCTTTCAAACCCGCTATGGTCACTTTGAGTTTCTAGTCATGTCTTTCGGGCTAACTAATGCCCCAACAACTTTTATGGACCTTATGAATCGAGTGTTCAAGCAATATCTTGATATGTTTGTCATAGTGTTCATAGATGACATCCTTGTCTACTCCCGCAGTGAACATGATCATGAAGATCATCTTAGAATTGTCTTGAAAATCGTCAGAGATCACCAGTTGTTAGCCAAATTTAATAAGTGTGAATTTTGGCTAAAGTCTGTAGCTTTTCTGGGTCATATCATTTTAGCCGAAGGTATTACAGTTGATCCCCAAAAGATAGAAACTGAGAAAAATTAGCCCAAACTTATCTCCCCATCTGACATTAGGAGTTTCTTAGGTCTAGCTAGCTACTACCACCGTTTTATTGAGGGTTTTTCTTCTATTACGTCTCCTATGACCCAGTTGACCCAAAAGAATGTTAAGTTCCAGTAGTCAGATTCTTGTGAGAAAAGTTTTTAGGAGTTGAAGACTCGACTTACTTCAGCCCTTGTGTTGACTTTGCCTGATGGTATAGATTGTTTTGTGGTGTATTATGATGCCTTTAGAATTGGTTTGGGTTGTGTGTTAATACAAAAAGGTAAGGTTATAGCCTATGCCTTTAGACAGTTAAAGCTGTATGAGAAGAATTACCTAACCCATGATCTTAAGTTAGCTGTTGTGGTCTTTGCTTTGAAAATATGGAGACACTATCTTTATGGTGTTTATGTTGATGTGTTTACTGATCATAAGAGCCTGCAGTATGTGTTTACTCAGAGGGAGTTGAATCTTAGGCAGAAAAGATGGTTGGAGTTATTAAAAGACTATGATATGAGTATGTTGTATCACCCGAGCAAGGCCAACATAGTGGCGGATGCCCTTAGCAGATTGTCTATGGATAGTGTTGCTCATGTAGAGGAAGGTAAGAAAGAGTTAGCTCACGATATGCATTGTCTGGCTAGATTGGGTGTTAGGTGGCTTGATTTAGCCGAGGGGAGTACTTTGGTGCAAAGTAGTTCCGAATCCTCTTTAGTTTCTAAAGTGAAGGAGAAGTAAGATAGATATCCTATTTTGGTCAGACTGAAGGAGGCAGTTAAGGACCAAAATAGTAAAGGTTTTCTCCCAAGGGGGAGATGGTGTGTTGAGATTTCAAGGTAGATAGTGTGTTTCGTGTATTGATGATCTGAGGTAGAGGATTATGGCTGAAGCACATGGCGCACGATATTCTATTCATCCCGGCACTACCAAGATGTACTAGGACTTGTGGGAAATCTATTGGTGGAATGGTATAAAGAAGGATATATCTAAATTCGTAGCAAAGTGTGCAATGTGCCAACAGGTTAAAGTAGAGCACCAAAGACCTGGTGGTGTGATGCAAGAGTTTGGTATACCCACTTGGAAGTGGGAGGTGGTGAATATGGACTTCGTAACTGGGTTTCCTCTTTCGCGTCGTCATTATGATTCTATTTGGGTTGTTGTAGACAGGTTGACTAAGTTCGTGCATTTCTTTCCCGTGCATACATCTTATACTGCTGAGGATTATGCTAGATTGTATATTTGGGAGTTAGTCAGGCTGCATGGAGTTCCCTCGTCTATTATTTCTAATAGGGGAAGCCAATTTACTTCTTAGTTTTGGAGGGCATTCCAGCAGGGTCTTTGGTACCCAAGTCCTTTTGAGATCCGCTTTTCATCCGCAGACATATGGGCAGGCTAAGAGGACCATTCAGACCCTGGAAGATATGTTGAGGACATGTGCTCTCGATTTCAAAGGTAGCTGGGATGAGCATTTGCTATTAATAGAGTTTGCCTATAAAAATAGTTACCATGCTAGCATCCATATGGCACCATTTGAGGTCTTGTATGGTAGAAGATATAGGTCACTCATAGATTGGTTTAAAGTGGGTGAAGCGTCGTGACTGGGCCTGATGCAGTATTTGAAGCTATCAAAAAAGTTAAGTTGATTAGAGAGAGGTTAAAGACCATCCAGAGTTGTCAAAAGTCTTATGCCGATATGAGGAGAAGAGATCTTGAGTTTGAAGTGGGTGATTTGGTAACCTTGAAGATTTCACCCATGAAATAGGTGAAAAGGTTTGGTAAAAAGGGGAAGCTTAGTCCCCGTATATTGGCCCGTATAGAGTCTTGAGCTGTGTTAGTAAGGTGGCCTATGAGGTTGAGTTGCCCGCAGAGTTATCAGCTGCTCATCCTATTTTTCATGTCTCCATTCTTAATAATCATATCGGTGATTCCATTGTAGTAGATCCTTCAAAGAATGCCAATATTCAGAACAGTCTTTCCTTCGATAAGATTCCTGTTGAGATCCTAGATTTTTAGATCCGTAGACTAAGGAACAAAGAAGTTCCCATGGTCAAAGTTTTATGGAGGAACCAGTCTGTTGAGGGTGCTACTTGGGAGGCAGAAGCGGACATACAAGCCAAGTACCCGCACCTCTTTTCCGCAAGTTTAGATTAATCCAAAGGTATTATTTCCTTAATTCAGCCCTTCTAATCTAAAGTTCAGCTATATGCATCTATCCTTGTATGAGTTCTTGGAATTTTCGAGGCATTCAAGAGTTTAGAGAGATTTTGAGCCCATTTTAGCAACTTGCTTCAGCTATGTGTACTCAGTTTTTCCTGTGTTCTTAGTCTAACTAGCGACATTCGAGGATGAATATTTCCAAAGGGGAAGATATTGTAAGACCCTGCAAAATTCTCTCGTAAAATGAGCCTTAGGGCGTGTTAAGTAAGGTGTAATTCTGGCCCTAAAAGATTGAGAAGTGACTTCTTAAGTGAGTATTATGTTAACTATATGGAATTTCCCCAATTTCGACTTTTTATGACATGGGAAATTTGATAAGCTTTCCTTCAATAGAAGATTCGCCCAAATCCGATACCCGGATAAGAAGTTATGGCTAATTTAAGTCCTAGTCGTAAAATAGCGTCATTTTAGTGCTTAGCTCATCACAGAGAGGGTCTATTTGACAATTGTTAAATTCTAGTGAAACTCCGTAATAGTGGTGCGTCGCGGAGGACACCAATTTCTCAATAGTCAATTTCCAGTGGCCTAGCACCGATTGTGATGCGTTGCACTGAAGTTCCAGGTCCCAATTAGTGGGATAACGCGATGGATCCGCATCACGGTGACTCCTAGATTCCCATTTGTCAATTTTTAGTGAGCCACCCGATAGTGGCGTATCGTGGTGGCCAGTAAAATTGGGTTCCCAGTTCAATTTTTCCAGCTTCGTATAGAAGTTAAAAAGGGCACTTTGGACTTTTTTCAAGACTCTTAAACCGTGCAAACACCAAATTGAAGTCATTTACAAGCATTCTATGAAGTTTTTCACAAGTTTTCTCTCAACAAGAACCCTAAGTATCCAAAACCTCTTCCAAGAATCTCAAGAATCCACCATAGATTTTCTAAATTGAGTCAAGATTCAAGGTTCCCAAGTCAAGGGCTTTAAGAAACCTCATTCAAGAGTATGAATAGAGTTTCAAAAGCGAGAGTTCATCCAAATCTTCTAATTCAAGGTATGTGGGATTTTGAACAAAGGTAACCCTTTCACCCTTGTGCCAAAAGATTATTTAAACTATAATTCTCTATAATTTATGAGATTTTACATGAAATTGAATTGGGGGTTTTCACCCATTGTTATAGGTTGCAAGCTTTTGATGTTTTCCTTGAATTGAAAGTCTAATGGCATGATTTTTACATGTTTTCTTGAGAAATTACAGCTGGGTCTATACCCCATGATTTTAATCCTTGAGAAGTTAACATTTAAAATGTTTTAGATATTGAAGTATATGAGTATGTTGAGATTTTGAGACAAATTGCTGAAATTTCTAGATTTCTACATGAGTTATGAATCTATATGCTATCTATTATGCTTTTGATGAGTTTTAACTTGAGATTGAATTATGGGTTATTAAGCCCTACTTGAGACTTGAGATTTTATGAACTCTTGTGCTATAAGCACCCATGATTTAAGTATTCTAAGATTGTTGAGAAATGTTTTAACCTAATGATCATTGAGTTTTGAAATCCACTCTACTACATGAGATTACAGATTTGATTATTGAGTTCTTATTGAACCATGAGATTATTCTAAAGTGGATTTTCATGAGATGAACGAGATAAACTAAACTGAGTAGTATTTATCACCGAGTTGGGTAATTTACCAAAGTTTCTTACCCTAAAACTACGTGCCACTGTAAGTTAGACCTAAGGCCGAGATGATTGTTGGGCCTGAGGCCGATATATTGGACCCAAGGCCGAGATAAGTGATCACTGAGGTGAGGTTATACTCCTTGGCAAGAGAATGAAGCCTTTCCCCAATGTGAGGTTTCTTCCTTAGGAGGACAAGACGTTGGACTCCATGTAGCTCACATGGTTTATGTAGGTTAAGAGAACCTCCCTAAACTAAAGTATTTTCCATTGAAATAGAATATTTTCCCTTAAAACTAAAGCTTTGAGATAACACATTTTTCTTTAAAACTAAAATACTTTCCCTTGATATTAGTATTTTTCCCTAAAGCTTGAAATCAGATATTTTCCTAACGTGAATGAAATTCCTTCAATTATGTTCCAAAGTTACATGATTTTGAATTTCAAGTATTTGAGTTCAAAAGAGTTATGAGTTCTTGAGCATTGAAGAAGTTTTACTCTCCATGAGACATATGCATGAGTTGAAAGTATTGCTTAAAGTTTCCTTTAGCCTTTAGTAATGAGAATAAGAGAAGAGTACAAATTTCAAAGCTAAAAGTATAATGACTCATGAGATTGTGTTACATGTTCCATTTTACATGATTCATGAGCTTTGTATTTTATTCTTATTTAATCCATGTGAATCATAACTTATTACATGCATGATTGGATTAAAGAGTATTGATGTTGTTTTATATAAATGCATGCACCCCCACATACTCAGTACATTCCCAAGTGGTAATCCACATATATGTCTATATGATATATTGTCTTATAATGTAGGTTCAGGTGCTCAGTCCCAACCTCATCAGTAATTTCTGAGTACCTCTATCTACATTCCTACAGTGGTGAGTCCTCATGGTTTGAAGAACTATATTCAGACATCTCCATATTTTGAGAGACTATGTTATTATTTCTAGTTCATCTCGAGTCAGTTGGGGACCTATCCCAACGGCTCTCTAGTTCATGGATTCGTAGAGGCTTTGTCAGACTATTTATCAGATTGTGGTTGTGTTGAGGTTTCCAGTATTATGGTCGTTTGGACCGAGCATTTTCTTCGTATTTCCTTTCATATGATATGACTATGCTAGTGTTTGAATTATTTCATCTTAAAATGAGTGTTATTAGTAGAAACAGGCTTAAAGGGTTAGCTTGGGGATACTTGTAGCCTTAAGCACCTTGTGACGTTCCGGTAGGTGATTTTGGATCGTTACAAGTTTACACATCATGTGTTCCTTTTATTTAATCGAAAACCTTTCAGGTTGATTTATAGAAACTTTTTCCTCCAAATTTCCATTTAGAAAGACTATTTTTATATCTATTTGATGCATCTCTAAGTAATAATGAGCTACCAAGGCTATTATAATTTTGAGTAAATCTTTTCTAGAGACAGGTTGTAAGATCCCATAAGATCCTAGACTAATTCAACTCACTATTGCATGTTAGAGGGGTCCAAGACTTAGAATATTTCACTAAGTGTTGGGACTTAGTCATTTCTAAAGCTACTAAATTTTGATGTTTTTATTTTTGTTCCTTCTGACCTTAGAATGGTGATTTTAAAGTTAATTCATGATCAGGGGAGTCAAAGGAACATCTTGGGTAAGTTTCAAAATGTTTGGACGAGTGTAAGGGCATGTTTGGAAGTACAAAGAAATAGCAGCCCATGATATAGCATGCAACGTAAGCTCTCTTTTGAAACTCCATAGCCCACCACAACACATGTTTCATGTTGGTGCTTCAAAGCCAGCAACGCATTTTCCATAACACGCTCCCTTATTTTTCTAGCTTTTGTTTTCGTGTATTTAAGGGTAATTGGATCATTTTTCCTCACCCAAAATCATCCAAAACACAAAATTAAAGTCCCCAAGAAGCATTAGTTAACCCATTATTCACTTTTTATCTCCAAGAAAACCCTAAAATCCCCTCAAGAACACTAGGAACTCGATTACCCCTTTTTTAAGATAAGCAAGAATCTAAGTTCTCTAATCCAAGAAGTTAAAGAAAAGCATTCAAGAACATTCCTAAGGATTCCAAGTCAAGCTTACAATTTCAAATCAAACCAATTAAGGTATGCGGGGTTATGAACAAGGGTATCCTTTCAATCTTGTGCCCAAATTCCATGGATTTAAGATTCTATTTAGTTGTTTCGAATTAGGGTTCATACCCAAGTTTCTATATTCTTGAAACATGTGATTATCATGATATTTAAAGATGTAAGTATATCAAGAAGTGCTTATGTTTATGTTTTAACTTATGAAATTTATATTATGAATGAGGTTACACTATCTTGACTTGAGATTGTTAAAGTATTTCAATATTTATATTGAAAATAAAGTTTTGTTGTGAATTGTCATGAGTTTAAAATATGGGTTTTTAAGACCTAATTTTAAGTGTTAAGATTTCAAGAAGGTCATGCTCTTAAGTTTTATTTGATAATTTTATACCAAGAATAAGTTTGAGTTTTCAAGAAGACTATGATCTTAAGTTTCTTTGATGGTTTTATACCATGATTTAAAGAAAGATTGATCTTTTGACTCTAAGCTAAGATATGGAATCCACATTTGCTATTTTGATTACAGTTTAAAATAAAAAGTAGCATAACTAGTTTTCATTATAAACCCTTATGCTATTTTTAGGTGAATTTACTATAGTATGAGCACTAAGTAATAAGGGAGTAGTATTTAGCACTGAGTTGGGTATGCGTCTAAGGTTACATATCCCAGATCTATGACCCAATGTAGGTTCAGCTTATTCCCAATAGTGATGAAGTTACAGATAGTGATCACTTTAGATTAGTTCCTATTCTCATGGTAAGAGTTGGACGATTCTCCCCAATGTGAGATTTTTCCTATGAGGGACAAGACATTGGACACTATGATAGCTCATATGGTATTTGTGGGTTAAAAGAACCTACCAATAGAAAGAGTAAAAGTGCAGATTTTAGAACTAAGTGTTATGGTTCACAAAGTTTAGCATTATGCTTTACTACTCATGTTTATAATTTTACATCTTTGCTTTATTTAAGCCCAAGGTGTGTCATTTACACTTAGCATGCATTTTTTTACAAATTTATGAGTATATTAAGTTATTATTTTACTTATGCATTCACCCCTACATGCTTAGTACATTCCAGAAGTACTGATCCACCTATACGTCTATGTACAACATTGTCTCATAATGTAGGTACTAGTTGTAGTCAACACATCATAATCAGAAAGTGTGAAATTTCCAGTCAGCAGGTGATAAGTCCTTTTAATTCAAGAGCTTGAGTCAATCGTAGTTCGTGTAGCATCTTGTTTTCTTTATTCAGTTGTATTAATTCAAGATAGCTGGGGTTTATGTCTTGGCTACCTATTGTCAATATTAGTAGAGGTTTCATAGATGGTCAGTATAGTTGATGTATTTAATTTCATTTTTTTTTGTATAACCAGAGTTATAATCATTTTAATAGTTTTGTTTTAAAGATATTCAACTAAAGATTTTCTTCTTTCACTCATTACTTTAAGTTTTATGTATTTTATTTAGTTGCTCAAGATTTATGCCAATACAAAGGTTAGTTATGATCACTTATAATCCTTAGCTCCATGTGAAATACAAGGGGTAGTCTCGGGATATTACAAACTTGGTATTAGAGAATAGAGTTCAAGTGTCCTAGGGTATCTATGAAGCCATGTCCAGTAGAGTCTTGCAGAATGGTAAAGAGACATCTCTACTTTTCTTCGAGAGGCTATAGGGTATTTAAAAAGAGTTTCCTTTCTTTCATACTCTAGATCGTGCAGTAAAGTTATTCTCTAAGAAACTGTAATACCCCGCATTTTCGGGCTAGTCTTTGAGCCATTGTTCCTATGCGTATAAGCTATAATATAAATTATTCCCATGAAAATATGAGTTTCACGATATTTATACTCATGTTTGATTTGCTTTAGAGCTGAAAAATATTCATAAGAATCACTTAGAAAAGAGTTGAGCTTAGAGCCTTTGATTCATCCAAAGTTGGTATTTGATTTTACAAGGGTCTACTTTAAACATATATAACTTTTAATAATGGTTTGCCTACTAGTTCATGTATGGTTATGAAGATAGGCTTGAATGTCATGTTGGTGTACAAGTCGAATGTATTGTTGAGTATAAGCTTTTAGTATAATTCAGTCCTTATAGCCAACAATTCAGTCTAGCAGTCAGATAGATAAGTTTCTATGGATTTCCATCTTTCCATCTAGTCATACTATTCAAAATTTTCGTGAATATGGATATTTCGAGAGGTAATTCATTTAAATCTATGTAATTTGTGAATTTAGCTCAGTTCATGCATGATGCATCAGTTTTAGATCCCAGATATTTAGTTATGATTCAGTCTATAAGTTTCCCATGCATTATCTCATTCTTTCTTTAGTATTTCAACCAAGCCAGTACCATTTGGGGAATGAAATATCCCAAGGGGGGACGTATCGTAATACCCCAAGTATTCATGTCCTAAACCTTTCATTTTTATTCACAAAGTAGGATCCAGCTTGAAGTAATGGTTACTCATCAGTTGACTCTGTCATTTCTATCTCAGCCTTATAATCATTCTCATATCATTGCATGAATTCAAGAAATCAGTTTAGTTCATGATATTCACTTCATGTATCATGTTTCAAAATTAGTTATGCAATCATGTTCCAAGTCATTTATGTTCAAAATATGATCTTAGTTACCTTCGTATAGTACTCTCAGTCTAACCAGTCTCATTCAAGGACGAATGTTCCCAAGGGGGGAATAATGTAATACCTGCATTTTTGGGCTAGTCTTTGAACCATCATTCCTACGCGTATAAGCTATAATATAAATGATTTCCATGAAAATATGAGTTTAATGATCTTTATCCTCATGTTTGATTTTTAGAGTTGAAAAATATTCATAAGAATCACTTAGAACAAAGTTGAGCTTAGAGCCTTTGATTCGTTCAAAATTGGTATTTAATCATGCAAGGGTCTAGTTTTAATGTGTATAAATTTTTATATACGTGTAATTTTGCAGGTCAAGACCATCTAAAATATAGATAATTAAATTAACTTTCCAATGATACCAATTTTGCCTAAATCCGATACCCGAGCAAAAAGTTATGGCATTTTTCGTGTGAGGCAGTAAGCTGACGCTATAGTGACGCATCGGCCAGCGCGTTACTGAACTATTGCACACACTAATTCAATTTCTAAAGGGTCTAGAGGCACTTTGGTCACTTTCCCTCACCCAAATCCGTCATAACACTTAATTTCAGGCCCCAAAAGCATTATACACTCTATTATTCACCTTTTCTCTCAAAGAAATACCCTAGCACCCTCAAGGACACAAAGAACTTCATCAATTTTTTTTTAAGAAAAGCAAGAACTCAAGTTTTCTAATTCAAGACTACTTTCAAGATTGCATTTCTCCTTCAAGATTAAAGCTTTAAGGTATGTGAGAGTTTATCCATTGGTCCCCTCTCGCCTATGAAGCCCAAAAATCCTTTTATTTTAATGAAAAAATGAATTTTTCCATTATTATGGTATTTTGTATGTTCAGAATGGTTGAATTTCATGCTTTCATGATGATTTTAATTCAATTCAGCCCATGTATGATTCCATGTAAGATTTTAAATTCCTCATGCTATGAATTTGAATTTCCCATGCTTTAGTCAAGTAAATTTCATGATAGATCCTAAATATATGATGTTTAGCAATATTCCCATGTTTTAAATTCATGTCTTCCACACGTTTGATGAAATTCCCATATCATGTTTAGTCAATTTCAAGATGAATCTCAAAGTTATGAATTTTTCCATGTAACTCTATTGTTCCCTAATGTTTAAGACATTCTTACATTCAAGCTATGAACTTTACGTGTTTTGATGAAACTCCCATGTCCTATTTCAAGCGAATTACATGTGAATTCCCCAATTCATGATTTTAGTTATGTAATCATGCTATGCTCCTATGTTTAAGATATTCTCATGTCCAAGTTCATAATCTTCATGTGTTTGGTGAATTGGCCCTTGTTAAAGTATTAATCTTCACGTGCTTGATAGATTCCCATGTGAATTGAATAGGGTAATTGTGACATGTTACCATGTGTTCTCATTCATGTACAAGTCCATAACCTTCAAGTGTTTGATAAAATGTCTCAGTGAATGAATTGTGAATAATTGACTATGGCTAAACTTTCAAGAATTGCTTGGTTTTATCATTTATGCTATCGAGTCCTGGGAGTATTTATTACCCGAAATATAGTTGTTTACATAGTTACAGTAGATATAGAATACTCCCAGTAAAAGGTCAAGGATAGCAATACTCAGTCAGTTAATAGAACTCAGTAAACTTATTCAGTTAATAGAACTTAGTGAACTTAGTCTAGTTTGGTTAGTCAATAGAATCAGTGTAGGTTCAGTCAAGCCTAGTACATTCCAGTTTCAATCCCAGTATCAGTTTAATCATTAATATTTTCCTCAAAATCCGTATGCACTATTATTTTCAAAATACCATGACCTAAGCTTATCAATTATCACTTCATGCACCAGTTAGTATTCCAGTGTCATTCAGTTGGGAGTAGGATCCAGCGCCGAGTGAACCCAGGGTGGGGGCATTCCTACCAATAGAGGGTTTGACCCTTAGTAGCAATCCCTGAGTTATAGAACTACGTAGCCAGTGTAGGTTTGAGAAGTCTTCCTGCCAGTTTAGAATTGATAAATATTTGATGAGTTTCCTACTAGTATAGGGTTACTCCTTAGTCCTTCGGGACACCAGTTTAGTGGATCCACACAGTCAATATTAGTACATGTGGTACAGTACTAGCACCCTTCCAATTGGGGTTATAGGTTAGACACCAACTAGCTCTGATTGAGGCATATCAGTTAGATGATACCTCTCACAGTTTCATTTTAAGTCTTAGTATAGAACTCAGTTCAGTTCTACAGAATTAGGACTATCAAAAATAGTGACCCAGTTATTAGTAATTTAGTTATCAGTAGTCTCAGATATTAGTTACTCAGTTATCAGAACTCAATACTCATCTTCAGTAAAATCTCAATTATAATCTCAGTTCAGTATTCAGTTCAGAACTCAGTTTAGTTTTAAGTTTGCTTGATGATAGAGTACAATTATCAGCTATTCAGTTATCAGTATTTCAGTACCTTAGTTTATAGACTATTTCAAAATCATGTTATACGCTTGGTCTTGCATTCTCAGATAGTATAGTTTTCATGAATTTATGCTCATTTATCTCATATGACTCAGTCAGTCTTTACCTTATATGTACTCTACAGTCCCAACCCGTCTACAAAATAGGGCTAGTGTTCAGTCTTGGTTGGTTCCACCTCTTTGCAGGGTGATGACACCAGTGGCTATGGAGCATAGATGACTATTTCTGTCACTATTGAATTCCAATGTCAGTCCAGTTATTTAGACTAAGAGTAGTTCATACTTTTATGACCAGATTCAACTATCATTCATTCAGCCAATCAGATAAGATAGTATATTTATGTATTCGTGCTCAGTGTGATTGTATATTCAGATTCTCAATTTATGTCTGTCTCTATCACGTAGTTAAAAACTCAATATTCATATAGTATTCATGTTCTACCATATTCCAACTTCAGTTATACTTATATCATTAAAGTAAAGTTTACAGAAACTAAGTATGGAGATTCACCATCTTATCAGAGAATTTTTGTCACCATGCTTTATGATATTTTAGTTTTCAGTTTATTCCAGCCTATTTGTGAGTCTACTTACACTTAGCATGCATGTTTTACGATTATGTATGAAATCAGTTTTAATTATTGCATTAACCTCTATATACTCAGTACATTCCAAAAGTACTAATCCACTTATACGTCTATGTGGCTACATTATTTCATAATATAGGTACTAGTTGTAGCCCACATATCATGATCAGACAGTTGCAAATTCCAACCAACAGGTGATGAGTTCTCCTACTTTGGGAACTCAATACAGTTTTAGTTCATGTACAATTCATTTACTTTCATGTGTATTGATTAGTGGTAGTTGGAGGCATGTCCCAACTATCTATAGTCAATATAGTAAAGGCTCCATAGATGCCAGTCAGAGTCAGTCATGTAATTTCAGTTTCTTCCTTCAGATTTATTAGATTGTAAAGATTTATCAGTATTGTATCTATTTTAGATGTTTAGTATGATTATGTTTTCGCACAACAGAACAACTATTTAATATGTTATAATTTAGTTGCTTAACAGTACGCCAGTTCATGGGTTAGCTTGGGATCACTTGTGGTTCTAAGCACCTTGTGGCATCTAGGGTGTACTCTCAGAACATTATAGAAACTTTTGTTGGTTTATGTGTAACTCCATAATTCTCCATCTATAACCTTCCAAGATAACTTGCGTACTAGATTTTAATTTTTCCCAAGATGATGGTCTCAGATTTACTATCAACCACATCAGAATTAACACATCAAGTTCAAATATATTTCTTTATCTTTATGAGTTGTTCAGTTAAGACATTAAGATACGTATTCAGATTTCCTCATTAACCCTTCAATACAGATAGTGTTCATAAAGAAAGATAGTATGAACCCAGATTGTTAAATGAAGTTTGCATTTGTGGGATATTATGACCTGGAGTGTTATAATTCATAAGTAGTAGAATCTTTTTATAGTTGGAAGTATAGGTATAGAAGTGTAGTGACAAGAAAGGTGGTTTTGGGGATTGATTGAATGTATATAGATGAATTTTTGCATACACACAATTTAGTAGTGAGGTGGTATGTCTTTGGGTGTTAGTTTAGGGGTAATGAAGGTGATACAAGTTCCTTGGTGGAAGGTAGAGTAGGATTTATTGCTTGAAGTAGAAAAAAGAGTTATTGATGGTATTTATTATGTTAGAAAGGTATAGGTTATTAATGAGAGTATTTGGTGGTTGAGTATTATTAATTTAGGCTTCCCTTGAGGTTGAGAAAAGAAGTTTATTTGAATCTTATAGAGCTATGAAAGTAATTTAGGTGTATAGATGGATAAATAGTCATAATGTATAACAGGAGGATATGCTAACAGATTTTAATAAGGTATATGATAGGATTATGATCGATTGTCGTTGTTATGAGGTTCTAGTGGACTAGTGTTTCTTGGTGTTTATTTTATATCTTTCAAGCAAGAATAGTATGTGAGGTTGTGTTGTTAATCATGAGTAGCACTAGACACTAAGTTTGAATAATAGAGGATCATTAAGGTGGAAATAATGATTGTTTGGTTGGTGATGCTAGTTATATGGAAGGGATCTAGTAGGCTTGAATATTTTATACGAGATTTTAAGTTTATTTATTCGTAATTAAGTATGATGTTGTAGGTATGATTTAGAGGTGCACCCAAGGTGATACGGGGATTGAATTAGTTTCTAAGATTATTAAGTGTCATGTGTGCTTAGATAATGCCATGAGTTTTCTAAGTGTGAATAAGGCTAGTCATATAGTATATAGCAGTCTTGATGGCCATGTTAAGGAGCTATGGATAAATGATGCTAAGCCTTTTGGTATGATTAGATTTAGTGAGGCAGCTTAAGTGTTTAGTATGGCTAGTATGTTTGTTGAGTTAATAAAGTGTAAGTCTATGATGATGATTATTAAAGCTAAAGGAAGTTAAGGGTTGTATGTATTAGAAAAGTGCCCAAGAATGAAGTTAGTATTGTCTAGATATAGTTTATATAGGTAAGTGAGCATTCATGTGTAGACCGTTAGACTAAATAAATTATGGTTCAGTCTTGAGGATATGGAGTAGATCGATAATATTAGAATGCCAGCTTTGATCTAAGAGGGAGATGGTAGAGTGAAGAATCAAATCAAGTTCTGAGAATTAGATTGTGATACATGTCAATAAGAGTTGTGATAAGAGAGTGATCCCTTATTACTCTAGAGTGTTCCTTGGATTTCAGTCATTATCACACCAAATTCATGTCTTGTGTGATAGATCCATGCCCAAGGCCAATGCTTATACAGTTCATGCTTATTTAAGTCCATTCTCAGCTTCTAGTAAGTAATAACTTCACTTTGTGATTTGGGTTATCCCTCATAAATCTATAAAACTCTAGTCTTATGTTGAATAACTTATGATAACTATGACCTCATGTTTTAGAGTATGGTCAGTTCTCAGAACTCATGATACTAGTGAAGTTCGCATTATATCATGTACGTCCTCAGTTTAGATCTCTTTAATAAATCTATGCCTTTGATATTTTATTCCTCAAGCCTCTGTTAAGTATCAAAGTTATGTATTATATTTTTTCATACTTTAGGTCCTTATGCGTTAGCCCTTCAATGACCTCTTCTTATATTAAGATAGTGGTGATAATAAGGGATAAGTAATGGTTTAGATGAGATAGAGTTGATGATCCTTATTAAGAAAGATTATTTATGCTTTTTCTATCTAAGGCTAAAGGATGAAGGAATATTGAGGTAAATCTTTGGTATATGTCATAGTTAGCTGAGAATTCTGGGTATGTCTTCTTAAGAATAGTGAAAGAAAGTTGTTATTGATAGAGGTTTAGAGGATATGAGAAGTATGCCTTTTTGAGTGTTTTCCTTGAAGTTCATATGTGGTTATAATGATAGTCTTAAATGTCATGTTAGGATGAAAGTAGATGAATGGAATATGTACTAATGAATCCATAGTAAGAGTTCAGAGTTAATCATTGAAAGGGTAAGACATGTTATGCTTAGGGTGTGAGATCCGGAAGAGACATAGACAATTGAATCATGTGGTTTAGGCTAGTATTATGGTGTAGCATATTGTACCTTGTGATTTTGAGTTAGGCTTAATCATAGTGAGAGAATTTAGTTCTATTTAGACTTTAGTAAATGGATTTATCAATGCATATAATAGAACTATAAGTTGAATCAAATGAATATTGTATTTAAGGGGGAATAGTATAGTTGAGGGAGTATTTGAGAAGTGTTGCTAAGATTGAAAGTAAGAAGTTCCATTGCCTAAGGCCTAGTAATTCTATCCTATCTTATGATTTATATGTCTATGTTCCATGCTATAGAGTTGTATCAATGTTTTGATTCCTTAGTCAGATGTCTTGTTCAGATCATGCCCAAAATTCTTTTCTCCATAATATTATTAGAATTTCTTAGAAGAATGTTAGAGAAATACTCCATTTAAGTATAGGTAGTCTGTATGGTCCAATTTATAGAGCCTACGATCCAGTTTAGCAATCAAGTAGATAAGCTCCTACAGATTTCCAACTTTCCACTTAGTCTTACTACCCAAAGTTTCACGAGTAAGGCCATTCCATAAGGTAAAATGTTCACATTTATTCAAATTATGAATTCAACTCAGTTCATGCATCACGTATTAGTTTTGGATTCAGATATTACATCATGAATCAGCTTTTGAGTGTCCCATACATCATCTCAGTTTTCCCTTAGTATTTTAGCCAAATCTATATCAATCCCAAGTGGAAGATGTTGTGATACCTCGAGTTTTCATGTCCTAAACCTCTAATCTTTTCTTTACGAAACCAGATCCAACCTGAGGAATGGTTACTCATAAGTTGACTCTCTTGCTTCTATATCAGCCTTATAACCATTCTAATGACATTGCATGTATTCATAAAAGCAGTCCAGTTCTTGTATCATGCTCAGACTCAGTTATGCAGTCATCTTTAAAGTCATATTCCAAGTCATGCATGTTTAGAACATGATCTCTGATGCCTTAGTACTTCCAGTATAATCAATTTCATTCGAGGACGAATGTTCCCAAGGGGGAGATATTGTAAGCCCCCATAAAATCCCAGCCCAATTAAGCTCACTATTGCATGTTAGAGGGGTCCAGGACTTAGAATATTTCACTATGTGTTGGGACTTAGTCATTTCTAAAGCTCCTAAACATTAATGATTTTATTTTCAACCTTCCCGGCCTTAGAACATCAATTTTTAAGTTGATCATAATCGGGGGTGTCAAAGGTACATCTCGGGTAAGTTTTAGAATTTTGGAACTGGCGTAAAGGTATGTTTGGAAGTCCAAAATAGTAGCAGCTTGTGATATAGCAGGCGGTGTATGCTATATTTCGGTGTTCCAGAGCCCGCAGCGCACGCTCTATTTTGATGCTCCAAATCCTATGGCGCATGCTCCCTTATTTTTCTAGATTTTGTTTCCATGTATTTAAGGGCAATTGGGTCATTTTTCCTTACCCAAAACCATCCAAAACACAAAATTAAAGTCCCGAAGGAGCATTAGTTTCCGCGTTATTCACTTTTTCTCTCCAAGAAAACCCTAACCTCCCCTTAAGAACACCAAGAACTCCATTACTCCTTCTTCAAGATAAGTAAGAATCTAAGTTCTCTAATCCAAGAAGTTCAAGGAAAGCATTCAAGAACTTTCTCAAGGCTTCCAAGTCAAGCTATCAATTTCAAATCAAACCAATTAAGGTATGTGGGGTTATGAACAAGGGTATCCTTTAACCCTTGTGCCCAAATTACATGATTTTTAGATTCTATTTACTTGTTTTGAATAAGGGTTCATACCCAAGTTTCTATATTCTTGAAGCATGCGATTATCATGAGATTTAAAGATGTGATTATATCTAGAAGTGCTTATGTTTATGTTTTAACTTATGAGATTTATATTATGAATGAGATTGCACTATGTTGACTTGAGATTGTTGAAGTATTACAAGATTTTTATTGAACATGAAGTTTTGTTGTGAATTGTCATGAGTTTAAAGCATGGGTGTTAATACCTACGTTTAAGTGTTAAGATTTAAAGAAGATCATGCTCTTAAGTTTTATTTGATAATTTTATACCAAGAATAATTTTGAGATTTCAAGAAGACTATGATCTTGAGTTTCTTTGATGGTTTTATACCAAGATATAAAGAAAGATTGATCTTTTGATCCTAAGCTAAGATATAGAATCCACATTTGTTATTTTGATTACAGTTTAAAGAAAAGAAAAGCATAACCGATTTTCATTATAAACCCTTATGCTATTTTTAGGTGGATTTCCTATAGTATGAGCACTAAGTAATAAGGGAGTAGTATTTAGCACCGAGTTGGGTACACATCCAAGGTCACATGCCCCATAACTACAAGACATAGTAGGTTCAGCTTATTCCCAATCTGGATGAAGTTACAGATAGTGATCACTTTAGATTAAGTCCTATTCTGATGGTAAGGGTAGGACGACTCTCCCCAACATGAGCTTTTCCCTATGAGGGGAAAGACGTTAGACACAAAGATAGCTCACATGGTGTATGTCGGTTAGAAGAACCTCCCTATAGAAAGAGTAAAAGTAAAACTTTTAGAACTAAGTGTCATGACTCACAAAGTTTATCATTATGCTTTACTACTCTTGTTTATGATTTTACAACTTTGGTTTATTCAAGCCCAAGGTGAGTTATTTACACTTAGCATGCATTCTTTAAAAATTTATGAGTACATTGAGTTATTGTTTTATTTATGCATTCACCCCCACATGCGAGTACATTCCAAACGTATTGATCCATATATATGTCTATGTGCTACATTGTATAATAATGTAGGTACCGGTTGCAACCCACACATCAATAATCAGACAGTGTGAAATTTCTAGTTAGCAGTTGATGGGTCCTTTTTATTCGAGAGCTTGAGTACATTATAGTTTGAGTAGCATCTTGTTTTCTTTATTCAGTTGTATTGATTCAGGATAGATGGGGGTCATGTCCCGGCTACCTATAGTCAATATTAGTAGAGGTTTCATAGACAGTCAGTAAAGTTGATGTATTCGATTTTAATTTTGTTTTTTTATAACCAGAGTTGTAATCATTTTAATAGTTTTGTTTTGAAGATGTTCAACTAAAGATTTTCTTACTCCACTTATTATTTTAATTTTTATGTATTTTATTATGTTGGTTATGAGTTATGACAGAACAAGGGTTAGCTTGGGATCAGTTGTGGTCCTAAGCACCATGTGACGTCCAAGGGGTAGTCTCGGGGCATTATACTGGTGAAAATTTCTCTTTATAGTCAGTACCATCCTTTTGAGTAAAACCTTGGGCAACAAGTCTAGCCTTGTGATGTTCAATGTTGCCAGTTGAGTTGCGTTTGGTCTTAAAGACCCATTTACACCTAAATCAACCTTTGGGTAATTCAAAAAGGTCCTAAACTTTATTTTGTTCCATAGATTTTAACTCATCTTTCATAGTATTTATCCATTTATCAGAATTGTTGCTTTCAATGGCTTGTGAAAATGAATTGGATCACTGTGAATTCCTAAGTCAGTTTCTGACTTATGTAGATATACCAAATAATCATCAGAAATAACAGATCTTCTTTGTTGTTGAGATCTTCTTGATGCTACTTCTTGTGGTTCATCTACTATAGGTTCATCGTTTATGGTTTCATTATGATTAGTAGGAGCATTAATTTGTTGTTCTTGTTGATTACTTTGTTGTACATTAGCTTTAGGAACAAAAAATTTAAAAGAAGTATAGGATAGAGGAATTCATACCCTAACTTCTTTAATTTCCACATTATGTGGTTCTTCATTCTCACTAACTTCGCCATTCTCAATGAACCTAGCGTTTCTAGTTTCAACTATTCTCGTACTATGATTAGGACAGTAAAATCTACACCCCTTTGATTTTTCTGGATAACCATTGAAGAAACCACTGATTGTTCTTGAATCCAATTTCTTTTCTTGTGGATTGAATACTCTAACTCCTGACGGGCAACCCCAAACATGCAGGTGCCTCAAACTAGATTTCCTACCAGTACATAATTCAAAAGGTGTCTTTGGAACTACTTTACTAGGAACCCTATTTAGAAATTAAACAACATTCCTTAAAGCATATATCTATAATGAAGGAGGTAAATATGAGTTACTTAACATACTCCTAACCATATTCATTAATTTATGATTATGCCTTTTTGCCGCACCATTTTGTTGTGGTGTGCCAAGCATTGTGTATTAAGCAGACATGCCACATTTTTTGAGGAATTTAGCAAATGGACCTGGGTGTTGTCCATTTTCATCATTTCTTTCATAATTTTCAGCACCTCTATTAGACTTGATTATTTTCACCTTTTTATCTAATTGTCTTTCAACCTCAGTAATAATTACCTCTAAGGCATTAATAGTTTAAGATTTTTCTTGCAACAATTTGACATATCCATAATGTGAAAAGTTATCAATAAAAGTGATAAAATATTTTTCTTTATTAAAAGATGTTATATCAAAAGGAACACATATACCAACATGTATAATTTCAAGAAGATGTGTGCTTCTTGTGGCTCCTTTCTTTGTATGTTTTGTTTGTTTTCCTTTAATACAATCTACACAAATGTTTAGGTCTGTAAAATCTAAATCTGGAAGATTTAATTCTTAACTAATCTCTCTAGCCTTTCTTTAGATATGTGACCTAAATGTTTATGCCACAATTAAGAAGATTGTTCATTCACCAAACTTCATTTAGTTCCAACATTATGATGCACAGTTAAGACTGTTTCAGTAAATAGATTATCAAGATTTAATTTGTATAAGTTATCACAAAGAGTAGCAGTACCAATAAGATAATTATGTTAAACAAACTAAAACATCCATTATCGAAATTAAAGGAATATCTAGTCTTATCTAACACAGACAAAGAAACTAAATTTCTCAAAAGAGAAGGAACATAATAAGTTTCAACTAAATCTAAGTGACGCCTGGTATCGAGAATCAGACGATAAGTCTCGGCAGTTTCAACTGGAGCCTTCACTGTATTCCCCATGTAAACATATTTTTCATTCTTATTTATGGTTTAGATTGTAAGGAATCGCTGGATAGTTTTAGGAACTTATGTAATACTATGTAAAAATGAACAATACAACCAGAGTCAATTCACCAAGAATTATAAGGAAATTTAGTTAAATTTGATTCAAGACATGTAAAAGCACAAGGCTTACCTTTCTTCTCAAACTATGCCTTACGTTTCAGGCAATCTTTTTGGAAGTGTCCGTTTTTTCCACAGAAATGACACTTACCATTCTTGTTTCCTTTCTTACGTACTTGAGGTGAGGACCCATTAATCTTAAGTTTCTTTTGTTTTCCATTACCATGCTTTTTTCCTTTCTTTTCAGCTCCTTGATGATTTACAAAGTTAATGGAGTGGGTTCTTGATTCTTCAGCCTTGTTTCCTCTTGAACCAGCATACCATGCAATTCATGCACATTCTATTTGTCTTTCATCGTGCTGTAGTTCATTTGAAAAGAACCATACTCAGACGATAATGAGTTGATGATGAACTGCATAAGGAAATTTTGTTCCACTTCTATTCTGAAAGACTTAAGTCTTGTTGCTATGTTTGTTATTTCAATGAAATGCTCATGCATAGTACGTGAACCATCAAACTTCATGGTGGTCAAAGTACCCATTAGTGTCCCAACAAGAGACTTATCAATAGTTTGGGAAGATTATTTCACAAGTTTTAAAAGTTCTTTTGCATTTTCAATTATGGGAAGAGTAGTCTTAATGTTGCCCACAATATTCAATCACATGAACATTAGGCTTAATCAGTTAGACCGATCCCAATGCTTATAATAGAACCTTTCTTCATTACTATTATTTTCAGTAATAATAGTTGGCTTCACAAAATAAAGTACAACATCAAGATCTAAGAGCCAAGATGGAATCTGATTTGTTCACATCAATCTGAAAAGTTAAGACCATGAAAAGTCATAACAGAGCCAGAGTGCGAATGGAGAGCAAATGATACTAGTAGAACATGCTCATTTGTTAATACTTTGAGTTAAAAGTTTAAACATATTATCAAATTTAGAAATGAACTACATTCTTAAATGTATATTGATGTTCTCCTTTGGGTGAAATGTCAAAATACAACTTTAAACATAATGATGCTGAAAAGTATATTTAACACAAATCAATAATATTTAATGCATCAATTAATAATATTTATTATTATCTCCTTAATATTTATTGGTCATGCGAACAAACAATCAACCTTTGGGTGATCCACAAATGTGTTATAACCAAAAATTTTATTTTACTCATAATTGTTAGGTCAGTTATAAGAGTCAAGATTAATGGGTAATTAATTTAAATTTAATCTTTATTTTGGAATTAATTTCATAAAGATTCGACCACATTAGTGATTAACGAATCTTACAAAAATAATTATAAAATAAATAAATGAAAAGAATAATTTTATTTATTTAAATTTAGGTCACTCTATAAAGATTGGGTACAAATGTTTAAAACCCAATGAACGAATTGCTCATAATTTCAACAAGTTTGGTAGTTTTAATTACTTCCAAAGTTTCTTTTCAATTGTTATATGATTTTGCATTTAAGAATAAAAGTTGCAGAGAAAACATGCTCCATCCAAATTTGATCATAAAATACAAAACAACCAAAAACTAATCAACAAATAATTATGTCTATCTCATGCATATCATATAGCTACAGTAATACACGTTTTATGTGATAAACTAAAACATATCAAATTCCTTAAAAAAAGGAAAAAAACATCTATAAGCATTAGCCAAAATTTCCAAATCACATTAAATTAAAGTAGTGGACAACAAACCGGATCATGAATAAAAACAAAATAGATTACATGATTGAGACATAATTAAAACTGTAAAATAAATTAGTCTTAAAAAATTCAAAATCATATCCATAAACTATGAATCCTAAAACTTCATAATTAGGGTTCATAAAATTGAAATTAACCATTAATTTCAGTGAAAATTATTAGTTTCGAGAACCTGGCTCGGATACCACATGTAAGGATTTAACAGATTGTATAATCTAAATAATCTAATATATAATCCAATCAATCATTCAGAAATGTGGAACTACATGATTTTCACATAAACAAAATTACAGTAATTTAGTAAAGAATTAATTACCTAAATTCTTCATAGTTTTCTTATTGATTGAGATTAGCAGAAGCACAAAATAAAAGTATTGTTTCTCTCTCTTTACCTTGCATTTTAGAATAATATTTGATGGAACTTACTCTTCTTTGGGCAGAGAGAGGACCCCTTTTATAATACATGGAATAAACAGTTATATTTTCATGTTCCATCAACGTGATTTGTCGATATAATAATTATTCCACTAACAGTAGTTATCCCACTAACAGTTAGTAATTATCTCACTAACAGAGTAGTCAGTAGTTTTAATCCTACTAGGTAACTTCCCTATATAGATTTAGGATTTAACTTATTTAATTATTATTAAACCAAAAATAAATTAAATATGAGGGCCATAGAAACTTACAAATAATTGTCAATATAATCATTTATGAGTCCAAGAAAATGAAGATAGAGGAAGTAAATATCAAAGTAAACCAACATATTATGGACAATCATACAAGTAATAAAGGATGTTACTCCAAATATTGTACCTACATGAATTTGACGAAATGAAGTTCTACTTTGAATTCTTATGCGAGCTAGTCAGTAGGTGACCAATAATAAAAAGTGTTTTGTATATTTTGAATGTAAATAAAAACAATTGTAGACAAGTCGTTAATTAGTTCTATTGTAATTTAGATTTGAAAAAAGATCCAGGGTTGTGGTGTTTTGACAATCTAGTTGTGTTATTCAATCATTAGTCTAATTTACTTTCTTGAGTTACTAGTCACAGATTAATTATAGCAATATTGAGTGTTTTTCCAATAAATTTAAGTCTACTCGACTTTTTCTAACGTCTATATTTCTATGGTCATTGGTTAAAAGTAAAGTGTATAAATATATCATTTGTATCAACTAAGCTAGGTCACAAGGTATATTTCTATCCTCAGTGATGAATCAATTTCCTTTTCGTATAAGGTCCACAAACTAGTCCTATTTTCTCTTATTCCATTTGTCATTCCCCTTTTTAAGTCCAACAAACAAGCCCTATAATATTCACAAGGTCATCAATAAAATAGATAATTGAAAGCTACAATAAACAAATAACTTAATTGGTGGGAATCAAAATAGATAATATGATTATCAACCAACAACTTTCATGTTCAACTACAACCCTAGAAATTTAGAGGTTTAACTATCTATGAATCTCTTGGGAAGAGAGATATCATGAGTTTACAAGGCAAAAATAAAAAATAAAATAAATAAATTAAACCTTGTTCTTGAGATTTACCTAGTGTTTGACCTCCCCAAATTAGTTATTAATGATAAAAAATATGTGGAGGGGGTTTATACAGAACTTAGGAACACTTAGAATGTCAAAACCAATCCCAATCGGTTAGAAAAGGTCCTAACTTATGCCATAGCCAAAAATAAAAGTTGTGGTGCAAGGAACAACTTATATCTGGAGAGCTTTAGAATTTTGTGCCACCCCTTTCGTTGGATGAACGGTGCAAGTCATTCAGCTTAAAAATCAAACAATACCAAAAAGTTGCGCCACTAGCTTGCTTTGCAGCAGTGGTGCAAGGATCTATTTAATTGGTTGTTTTTTGCTCGTTTTGTGATGCATTTGTTGATTCTTCCTTGATTTATTTTGATTCCTTAGTACTCCTTTTCTTGTTGTTACATCTCCTAATAACTCAATACACTCATAAATAAGCAAATCATGAAATATAAGTGTAAATTACATTATTTAAGCTCCAGACAACACCAAAAATAGAAAAAATGTGAGCCAAATAATAGTAAAATAAGGTGGTTTTTAGCCTTGCATCAACACCCCACGCTTAAATTCTTGCTTGCCCTCGAGTAAAATATACATAAATGACATAAAATATACTAAACCTACACCAATTTAAATAAGATTACTCAAGCTAACACTACACCAACTACAATAGATGACAAGTTCTTATTTACTATGCTTCATTCTTACCATTCATTCAAACAACTACTCCAAGACTTCCTAGTCTCAAGAATCGACTAGATATTAGAAAACTCATAAAATTCACCCAACCAAGAGATAAACTTATTCATTGATCTTTTCTTAACCATGTTCCCTCAAAACAAAAGAGAGCTACCTATCTTTACTAGCAAACATACACAGTGTCACATATAGGGTTATAAGAGTAGAATTAGGCTTGCTCCCTCAAAGAATTTCAAATGCCATATATGATGAACCATAAGCTTCCCCTTAGTTTACTACTCCACTAAGATAAGAATATCAAAATTTATGATGAAGTAGGACTATCTAGGTTGTAATGTAGGCTAACAAACTGAAACAGTAAACCAAGCTATCCAAAAAATTCATGACCATTCACATGTAGCCAAGCTCAGGAGTTATAAAAAATCCAAGCTATGTTCATGTAAATGGCCGTGTGTGAGTTGGTACTTGATCCTTCCAATGGATTAAATATTTTTAAGTGTGAAGAGAAGCCTTGAAGTGTAATAAACTTACACTCCAAGGCCACCCCTTGGCAAGGGTAGGATGGTCATTTGTTATCTCTCTTTGTGGACTAATATAAATAGATAGTGTTAGGATTATTTTTGGAGTTAGGTCATTCCTATTATTCAAGAAACAAAAGACTTGTACTATTGGTGACTTCTCTTTCTCATTTTGGAGAGGTGAAAATCAAAAGCTCACTAGTAGAGTGATACTAGTGTTGGATCTTGGCTAGAAACTAGGGTCTTGGGGTTCTTGAGTTCCTCTTGGTTCAAGTAAGAATTTGGTATTGATATTCATTAGTGTTAGGGTCCTTCTCATTGTTAGGCTTCTTAGATTATTGAATATTGTATGTCAAGTTTCTATACCTTTTGTAATCTTGATAACATTGTGTTGTTGAATCTAAAAGTCTGGTGAAGCCATTTGGGGCTCTTTCGATTCACTAGAAAAATTGTCATTTTTTTTTCTTGTTGTAAACTCATTTTTCTAGTCAAAACAAGTGTTAAAGCCGTGTGTGGCATCTTTCGATTCACTAGCACGTTCTTATTGTTGATTCTTGTGTTGGCTTGAAACTCTTGATACACACTTAGTTTTATATCATTTGGTATCAAAGCTTGTGGTTGATTTTGTTCCAACAAAATCAATCTTGGGTTTGGTATTTGAAAAATACCAAAAAAAAGGTTACTGAAACCTGAAAATTCCAGAAAAAAAAGACAAGTCTATCCATCTTGTTCTTGGCTGAGAAAATTGTGTTGTGTTGTTGTCTTGGCCTAGATTGGTGTTCGTGTGTTTATATATATATATTTTATTTTGTTTGTCTAGTTTTTTTCTTGTGTTGATTTCTTTGTCATCAACACAAAAGGTGTCTAAAACTAAGTTGAGCTTAACATATTGACATTGCTATTGTGGACTTGAAGTGGTAGAATGATGAACTTGAAGTAGGCTGAGTTTGTGTGTTGTTTCTTGACTTTAAAGTGGGCTATTGTTGGTGAATTGTGGTTGTGTTCTTGAAGTATTGTTGTCGTGTTCATCTTGATCTTCTCATCATCTCATATCTTGACCACTATAATGACTAAATAGATCCAAAGGGGTTGAAAGACAAAGTTGTAAAGTTGTTTGTGAAGAGACTTGCCAACATCACTTCTTGACTTAACAACCACTTTTCCTTAAAACAAGGAGCCTTGTCTTGTGTAAATAGTGTAACTGGTAAAGTCAAGCCTCATCTTTTTGAGTTGAAAAAAGTTGAAAAGTTATAAGACTTTAATTTCTCTCCAAAAGCAAAGTCATCCATTACAAAATTGTGAAGACTAAGGCTTTAAGTTGTTGAACAAAATGTATGAAGCCATGACCAATTCCATGCTGCCACATCACCTTAATCACTGTTCACATTATTAATTAAGCTCAATTTGGATATTCTAGTTTCTAATTATTGATTCTTAGTTTCTTCTAATTGACTCGCGAACTAATTAGTAAGCTAGTACATTCCTACTAGGTTGTCAATTAGTCCTTTGAAGCCTTGTATTCGTGTCATCGTTTGTTTGTGTGCTTTTGTCGTATGAATACGTTGTAACTCCTTGACTCTAGTCTGAAAAGAATTCCTTGAGTTTCAAACAAGAATCTACTCTGGACAAGAGCATACTCAAACCTTAAGGATTCATGGGTTACTAGCCAATATACAACACTTGTAGAGCTCGAGTGTGAGTGATCGGAGAGTATGTGAGTGAGGAGAGGTTTTAAACTAACTTGTTTATTGCTTGGGTAGGTGATACCTTGAGAATTAAGGAAACCAGGTCTTAAACCATGGATTCTAATGAAATGGATAATATGAGGGTTACTCTTGAGGATATGGCCTGAGCTCTTCAACGGTTGAGTATAGAAGTGAGAGAATTGATTACTATTAGTGGGAGATTAGAACAAGTGGAGATTCAAAGGAACTCTCATCCTTCTACTCCTCGACATGTTTTGTCAAATGGACATGATAGAAATTCCTCCCCCACCATTACTCACGAAACCTAGCCACAATTGCCAAATCCTTCAGTAGCTCCACTAAATACCGCAAGCCAAACCACTCATAACCCCCTAAATCGAGACTCCAATAGACCAACCCATTCCCAAACTATTCTAGTTCCACAAAAGGGACTTGGATGTCAAATTCCTCCACAAAATACAAACCCTTCCTTCCAAGATCCACTAAACCAAAGACCACCAGTTTCACAAAATCCAATCCCTCCAAATCAAGTTTCAAATGTCCTAAACCATCCCGTCCACTTTGAGGAATATGGTAGAGAGTATTATGAAGGGTATGGAGCCTTTGACAATTCTTATATGAGGGAATAAAAGATAAGAGGGGTACGTGTGGATATAAGAAGATACCGAGGGTATGGAGAAAGGGGAAACCAACAACAAGAGAGAGACGTAGGCATCAATACCATTAAATTGAGCCTACCTATCTTTGAAGGTGAAAGTGACTCCGAGGTGTATCTTTATTGGGAGTCTTCGTGTGATAAAGTATTTCAAGTGAATGATATATCGAAGGAGAAGAAGAGTTATTATGCCATAGCTCACTTTTAAGGCTATGCTAACACATGGTGGGAATATGTCAAACGGTTTGGTAATGAGTTGATTGATGGAAAACCACCACCATGGTTTTGGTTGAGGTATCTAATGAGGCAATGGTATCTTCCCAAAATTTATAGTCATGAGTTTCTTGCTAGGTTTTACAATTTACGACAAGGGAATCGAAGTGTGATGGCATAATATGATGAGTTTCAACAACTCATGTTGAAGCTTGATCATCATGGAGAACAAATTGGCCATGACATCATTTGGTTCAAGTGTGGGTTGAAAAAAGATATCTCCACTCATATGATGCCTCATAAGTTTGATACCATTGAAGGAATTTCCAAGAGGCTCTTGAGATTGAAAGGGAGCTTAAAGAGAGGTTGTCGTTTAAAGCAAAGGGACTATCAACCTCGGGTTGGCCGAGGAGCAAAGATATGGTTCAACCATCTTTGGGTTGGCCCAAAAATAAGTACCAACCCACCACTATAAGGATGCCCGAGCCTAAAATAGTTCACAAATTTCCTCCCCAACAAGAAGCTCACAAGTATCCTAATCCTAAAGGGTTCTAATTTCAAGTGTCAAGGTTGAGGACATAAAGACAATGAATGTCCAAACCAATGCAATGTGATCCTAAGGGAAGGGATATTGTATTACCTTGGTGAGGAAGTGGGTCTTGAAAAAGAAGAGAATGAGGCCAAGCCTTAAGATGGAGAGAAACCCAAAAATGAGCCACATAATAATGATAATAATGATGATTGTGAGGATGCTTATCCACAAGAAGAGGAGTGTGTGGTTCCAAACTTTGTAGTGAGGCGCGCCATGATTAGTAAGGCACTATATGATCCTAGCCAATGGGAGAATCTATTCCATACTAAATGCCTTATGAAGGGAAGTGTGTGCACTTTGGTGATAGATAGTGGTAGTTGTGCAAATATTATTAGTGTTCCTATGGTTAACTTCTTGAAATTTCCAACTACACTTTATATTAGACCTTAAAAGTTGCAATGGTTGAATGAATGTGCTGAATTGAAAGTCATGAGGCAATGTGTGATACGGTTTAAGGTAGGAAACTACCATGATGAAGTGCTTTATGATTTAATACCAATGAAAGCGTGTCACTTGTTGTTAGTTAAACCTTGGAAATATGATAGGTATACCAAACTTGATGGAAGGTATAATCGATATACACTTGATAAGGAGATAAGGATGACCGAAAGGTCACAATTCATCCATTTTTGCCTTCACAAGTGAACGAGTTGCATCAAAAGATGAGAGAATTAAAAAAAAGGGGAAAAAATCCAAAAATGAAGAAAAAGAGAGGGAACCCGTAGGTGGGTTAGTAGGGATATGCGGGGCTACCTCAAAATCAAAAGAAAAGTAAAATATGGTGATGTTGGTTATAAAGAAGGAGCTCTTCGTAGATCATGATGAAGAGACACCCATGCTTCTTTTGGCACATTGTTTTAACACTAAATCCACTAATTCTTCTATTTCTCCTTCGATTTATTGTGTGTTGCAGAATTATGAAGATGTTTTTCCCAAAGAAATACCACAAGGGATGCCCCCGCTTTGGGAAAGTCAGCACCAAATAGATTTTGTGCTGGGATCATAATTACCCAACAAATCGGCTTATAGGAGCAACCCGATGGATACAAGGGAATTGCAACACAAAGTTGAGGAACTCCTCAACAAAGGGTATATCAAGGAGATTATGAGCCCTTGCACGGTTTGGGTGCTACTAGTTCCCAAAAAAGATGGGACTTGGCATATGTGCATTGATTGCCGAGCCATCAACAAGATAACGGTAAAATATCGTCACCCTATTTCAAGGTTAGATGATATGCTTGATGAATTGAGTGGTTCGTGTTTGTTTTCTAAAATTGATTTGAGGAGTAGCTATCAACAAATCCATATGCAATCGGGAGATGAATGGAAAACCGCCTTCAAAACCAAATTTGGTCTCTATGAATGAATGGTTATGCCATTCGGCCTAACAAATACTCTAAGTACTTTTATGAGGCTAATGAATCATGTGATGAAGCCTTTTATTGGAAAGTTTGTTGTTGTCTACTTTGATGATGTGTTGGTGTATAGTAGGTCCTTAGATGAGCATGTAAAACATTAACAATGTGTGTTTTATGTCCTCTGAAAGGAGAAGTTATATGCTAATTTAGAAAAGTGTTCTTTTGGTGTCGAAGAAGTTGTATTTCTTAATTTTGTGGTGAGCTCAAGAGGGGTCAAAGTGGATGAATCTAAGATTGACGCTATCAAAAATTGGCCAACTCCTAAAACCATAGGCGAAGTGAGAAGCTTCCATGGGTTGGATAGTTTTTACAGATATTTTCTCAAAGGATTTAGCACCATTTCTTCCCCCTTGACCGAAGTGATTAAAAAGGATCGACCTTTCAAGTAGGGAGATGAACAAGCTAAGGCCTTCAAGGAATTGAAAGCTATTCTAATCTCAGCCCCGTTGTTACAATTGTTGAATTTTGACAAGACTTTTGAGGTTGAATGTGATGCTAGCAAATTTGGTATAGGCGCGGTTTTAATGTAAGAATTGAAGCATATTGCCTACTTTAGCGAAAAGCTCAAAGGAGCAACTGCAAACTACTTTACATATAATTTAGAGTTGTATGCCTTGATTAGAGCCTTGGCCACTTGGCAACATTATTTATGGCCTAAAGAATTCGTGATCAGAATGGACCATGAGTCCTTGAAGCATCTTCGGGCATAAGATAAGCTTCACAATTGGAATGCCAAATGGATTGAGTTTCTTAAAACTTTCCCTTATGTTATTCATTACAAAAAGAGTAAGGACAATGTGGTTGCTAATACTTTGTTTCAAAATCATGTTCTTGTATCTACTTTGTCTTCAAATTGATGGGTTTTGAGATCTTAAAGGAATTATATCCAGAGGACCCTCCCTTTGCCCCTATCTATAGGGAATGCGAAGAATGGGGTAGGGACAAGTGGGATTCGGCTAGGGGTTCAAATCCCTATGCCAAGTTTAATGGTTACTTTTTACAGGTAGGTGATTGTATGTACCCTCTAGCTCTTGGGGAGAGTTGTTCATGAGAGAAGAATACAATGACGGTCTAATGGGTCACTTTGGGGTTGAAAAGACCCTTGGAATATTGGAGGAGCAATTCCTATGGCCAAAATTGCACAAGGATGTGTCTAGGATTTGCAGCCAATGTATAGATTACAAAGGAGCCAAATCTCGGCTCCAACCTCATGGGTTGTACACCTCGCTACCCACCCCTTTACATCCTTGGCTTGATATATCTATGGATTTTGTGTTAGGGTTGCCAAGGACTAGAAGAGGTCGGGATGGTATCTTTGTTGTGGTTGATCGATTTTCTAAGATGGCACACTTTATTCCATGCTATAAATATGATGATGCACCTAGTATGGCCTCTTTGTTTATTGATAATGTTGTCAAGTTGCATGATGTTCCAAGGACCATTGTGAGTGATAGGGACTCTAAGTTCCTAAGTCACTTTTGGAAGTCCATTGGGGTAGGCTTGGTACCAAGTTGTTGTTCTCTACTTCTTGCCACGCACAAACCAATGGCCAAACAGAAGTAGTAAATAGGACTTTGGCTGCTATGCTACGTTCCATGATTAAGGGAAAATTGACTTCTTGGGAGGAACACCTACCATTAATTGAGTTTGCCTATAATCTTGTCATACACTTAAGTACGGGAATGACTCCCTTTGAGTCTGTATACGACCTTAACCTCCTTACCTCTTTGAATTTAACTCTTTTTCCAAGTGATATTATGATTAACCTGGAAGGAAGAAAGCGGGCAGATTTTATAAAAAAGTTACATGAGAAGGTGCAGCTTCGACTTGAGAAGAAAAATCAAGAGGTTGTAAAACGGGAAAACAAAGAAAGAAAGAAACTCATTCTTAAACTGGGAGATTGGGTGTCAGTGCACCTTAGGAAGGATCAGTTTCCATCTTAAAGGAAGACCAAATTAATGCCAAGGGGTGATGGTCCATTCCAAGTACTTGAAAGAATCATTGATAATTCCTACAAGATTGACCTTCCCCCGGAATACCAAGTGCACAACACTTTCAACGTGTGTGATCTTTCTTTAGTGGATGCGGTTGAGGAAGACCAAATGTCTAATTTGAGGTCAAATTCCTCTCAAGATGGAGAGGATGATATGGGTGTACCAAGCTGTCCAACATGTTCACGACCATTCACACCTAGCCAAGCTCGAAAGTTACAAAAACTCCAAGCTATGTTCATGCAAATGGCCATGTGTGAGTTGGTACTTGAGCCTTCCAATGGATTAAATGTTTTTAAGTGTGAAGAGGAGCCTTAGTGTGTAATAAACTTACACTCCAAGGCCACCCCTTGGCAAGGGTAGGATAGTCATTTGTTATCTCCCTTTGTGGACTAATATAAATAGATAGTGTTAGGGTTATTTTTGGATTTAGCTCATTCCTATTATTCAAGAAACAAAAGACTTATATTATTAGTGACTTCTCTTTCTCATTTTGGAGAGGCAAAAATCAAAAGTTCACTAGTAGAGTGATACTAGTGTTGGATCTTGGCTAGAAACTAGGGTCTTGGGGTTCTTGAGTTCCTCTTGGTCCAAGTAAGAATTTGGTTTTGATATTCATTAGTTTTAGGGTCCTTTCTCATTGTTAGGGCTCTTAGATTATTGAATATTGTATGTCAAGTTTCTATAACTTTTGTTATCTTGATAACATTGTGTTGTTGAATCTAAAAGTCTAGTGAAGCCGTGTGGGGCTCTTTTGATTCACTAGCAAAATTTTCATTTGTTGTTCTTGTTGTAAACTTATTTTTCTTGTCAAAATAAGTGTTGAAGCCTAGTAAAGCCGTGTGTGGCCTCTTTCGATTCAATAGCACTTTGTTGTTCTTATTGTTGCTTCTTGTGTTGGCTTGAATCTCTTGATACATACTTAGTTTTATATCACGAACAGATAGAAACTATTTTGGCTAAAATAGTGACTATTTTCCCTAAGTACTTTAATACATAATCAACTATTCATTGTTTTTCTCACTTTTCACTTAACCAACTCTTTTTTCTCCCTTTTTATCCTTAGATTTTGAAACACCCTGGATTTTGTCCCTTGAAAATTTTTTGAGCTTTAGGCTCATTTTCTTGATTACGACTGGAATCCCAGAGTCGTAGGTTGTCTTGACAACTCATTGGGATGAGTCATACCCAAACCAATAAGTTTGAGGCTTGATTTAGCTCTGAGTATGAGTGACTCACTAAGAGATGTATGGTATGTTATGAGTTATAGGTTTAAATCATAGCATGACTAGTGTTTGATTTATTTGGGTTCTGTGTTGCTCACGAGTAGGACCCAATAAGTTGTAGAGTCATGTTACAAATTAGTAGGTTGAGTCATAGGGATAATAGTGTTGGGGATACTAAAGACTGTCCTAGTTATGAATCATGGTCATGAGTCATAAGGTGTGGGTACGGGTTGACTCGTAACCAAAGATGATGCTTTTCCAGCTTTTAAGTAAGGGGCATTTTAGAAATTTCCCACTTAAAACACTTTAGACCCCACATCCATAAAATACTTTTAGGGCATTCATTCGACACTTTAACTGATTAAACACCCCCTCTCTAAATTCCCTCAGGCAATTCAAGCTAGGGTTTTACTAATTTGGTCATCCAAGGGCTCAAGGGTTGATTCCTCTCCATAAAATCTTCATAATTCAGGCATGTTACTCTTTCCTCATTGTTAATTTTTTAAGGGCATATGATTTAATATATTGTTTATAAGATCATTGTCTGGTTTTGAAAACAAAGGTTGAGGTTTTTGAATGTTGTGAATCGAATAATATTTCTTATGATTTATATAAATGATTTTTATGCTTTTAATATGGTTTTGAACTTGTAGGTGCATGGGTATGGTGAATGAACTAGGGAATTGTGATTTTCCCAAACTTGTGGTTTTGAAGTGGTTATAACCCTAACCCTATAATGTGAAATTGGTTTTAGTTATGAGCACTGTGGGAATTTGTAAAATTGAACTAGTCTTGAACTATGTCATGATATAAATAAGTGTTTGAAATACTATGATTTGATTTAATGAACAAAGGAAGTCAGTGTTCCCCAATGTGTATTAATGAACAAAAGGAGTTGTTCTCCCTAAGTTAATGGAAACTGTTTTGGCATGATGTGTTACCTTGCAAGTGTAATTGGTATGATGATACCAACGTTGTGTGCCTTAATGTGGAATATGTTTAAATGAATGAGAATTTATGAAAAATGTTCTAATTAGGATTTAATAAGGGTTGCGTAGCTGAACTGTGAAAGTAGAGGTCCAAGCGACCAATACCAAAAACTGCATTTGCCAATATAGGGATCAAAGTGACCAGGGAGGTTTGAGTCTTCCTTATTATTATTTCATGATTAGGGAGCTTTGAGTCCCCTATAAATCATTATATGATCAGGTGCTTAAGTCACTTTTGTATATGTAGGAGGGTTTGAGTCCCCTATGTGCATATATATGAGATTATTCTCTGATTCATGTGGCTACATGCTTTGGAGCCCGACCAAGGGGTGAGAGTAGGGGCTCATATAGCTAATGGATAATATTATATGATGGTTGTACTGCACAATCCGGGCTAAAGTTTTGAAATGCATGCTAAGCCTTATTCCCTATCCTAACATGTGATATATATATGTATATGTTTATGCATTTGATTATGTGTACTAGCTTTGACTGAATTTAAACTATTGATCATATCATTATGTTATCCTTATCCCCGAGTTACATGCTACCCCGCTAACCATCTACGGATACTGTATCCTCGTACGATGTAGGAATTGGTCATACTTCTACTCATCTTTCTAAATGACTTAGATTTGGGATCAGAGAGCGAGCCATATTGAAGTGGTGAGCTTCCGTACTTTGGAAGATCCTATTTCATGTTCATGGTTTCCTTTACGTTTTGACTATTCCTTTGGATTTGTTTTTGGCTATGGTCAGGGGCATGTTCTGAATGAATACTCTTTGGTTTGATTAGAGGCTTTGTTAGACTACTGTTGGCATAGGCGGTGTCGGTATTGGTATCAATGTTGGTATTGATATTGGCATTGATACTGGTATCGACTAATTTTAGTTGTAGACTTATTTTAATGTCTTTAAATTAATATTCTCTTATCTTGTTATATGCTTAAAATTCAGCCTACTTTGGGGTATGGTGTGTTTGGTTTGGTTAGGTACAGGGGTGATCTATGGTCCTCATAGGACTTGAGATACCCATCATGACCAAGCCCTGGTTCGGGCCGTGACGATTTCCTTGTTTTCTCATCTCTTTAAGTAAGTTCACATACCACTAGTAAGGCATGCTTAATTATCAAACTTCTTTTCACTTCTGTTTATCCCTTTTCTACTTCTACTGATGATTTTTTATTACTTGCACAATTAGTCTTTTCTACAAGTTTCTCACCTCAACTATCTCTTTTTTCTCAATTATCGCTCCTTTAACTCTTAGTTTTCAATTAAATCACATAGGATGTTTGAATCGAATTAAAGGTCTATTGAAAGAAAAGGATTAAGCTTTATGCGTGGCTACTAAAGAATAGGCTAAAGGTTCAATGGGGCTAACTAGGATCATCAATTATGGGTAGGTAAAACAAATGATAAAAAATAAGATAATTAAAAAAATGCCTATATCATCTCCTGAACTCAACATTCTTCATTTCACTTTAAAAACACACCAGTCAAGTTCAAGGTATGAATATGAAAGCATGAAATATTGACAAACACCTAACACATATGACACATGTTCAACTCAAGAAAGATCCATACAGAATCTCAATCAAGCAAACCGCAAGAGTTCAAATTTAAGCTAAAAATCACACACAAGTCATGTAAAAGAGCCTATGTGTCTCAAGAGAAGTCATTCAATTATTCATAATACGCTTGAAATTTGAATCAACTTGCATTATTCAGTCATGTGTAGCACCTAACTAAAAAACCTCACATTCAATCTGTCAAAAGAATATCTTACTCATAATGACTAGGGTTGCATTTGCTTTTATTAAGATTCAGACGCCTGAATCTGAATGATTAAGATTTTGTCTTCAGATCTGAAATCTGAATGGTTAAGACTATTTGTTTTTAATATCTGAATATGCAAAATTTAGTTATTTTCATATATAATAAAAAATATAATTCAAATAAAAAATAATTATATATTAGAAAAATATTTGATTTAATACAATAAAAATTATTATTTGATTAAAAAAAAATTATATTTGTTAGCGATAATGGAGATAGTTTATGATGGTGGTGGTTGTAATGATTGATGTCAGTGATTAGTAATGTTGGTGGTGATAGTTGTAATGATAGAGACGTTTGATATTGTAGTGATTGTTATGATGGTAACGATTGGTTGTGGTGGTAGTAGTGACGTGAAGTTGGTTGATTTCAGTAGTTGGAAGTGTTGATAGATGAGTTGGTTAGTAGTTGGGATTAGCCGATAGTGGTTGATGATGTTGGCAGTGTTGGCATTGGTATTGGTGTTGCGGTGATGATAGCTACAGATATAATTAAAATAGTAAAGGCAGTAGATATGATAGCAACTGAAAATAATGGTTAGTAGTAATTATGATTGTGAATGGTGGTTGTGATGGTGGAGGTGGTTGGTGGCAAGGTGGTGGTTGACAATGGTGGTGGCGGCAGAGGTGGTACTTAGTGGCGGTGATTGATGATTATGGATAGAGTGGTAGTGAATATTATCCAACACAAGAATACCTCTCAATGATTAAGACTTAATTTTAGATCTGAATGATTAATAACCTATTTAGATCTATTAAGAGACAAAATCTTAATTAAAAACAAATGCACTTAATGATCTGATGTTTGAATCAATCAAATTCAGACCTCCATTAAGTGCAAACAAATGAGGCCCAAATCTTCCCTTAAGATGGTCTTCAACCATCTATCATTGGAAAAACTCATTCTACCTAATAAGAAAACAAAACCATTTTAAAAATAAAAAAGATAATCTATTTAAAGGGCCTCAACTTGAAAAAGAATAAAAAAAACCCAAGGAATCGGAGAAGTATGCTCTACTAAAGAATTAAAAAGCTAAATTACAAAATAGACTATTTTAATCTAGAAAACTAAAGATTTTTTTTTATATTTTTCGACGTAATTTTTTTTTTCACAATTTCTTAACTTAAGCAAGTAATTAAAATAAAGAAACTCATGTAACATATTTCAGACTTAACAAATATCGGAAGAATCTCACCCTACACTTAAAGTCATACTTTGTCCCCAAAGCAGTAAGTAAAATCAAACAGTGGTTAGACATACTCCGTGAGGCCCTCTAAGGCCTAATTAGCAACATGTCTTTCTTAATATTTCTATCAAATGGGTAAATTACCCCACACTTATGCTCCTTTGAGCTTTCAAATACGGGTACTTAGACTTCCTCAAATCCGTACAAATCAAAAATGAAAACAAAAATAGAAAGTGACACTACAAATATAAAACTACACTATTACAACATGGGTTACCTCCCAAGAACTGCTCGATTTAACATCGTAGCACGATTAAAGTCAAAGATCAGTCGAGCTTTCTCAATATTTTCCTCCCCATATGATGCAAATTTGGCCTCTTCTTCACTCTAGGAGGATAATAATTATAATTCACTCTTTTTTGTCTTCAGATCTTTCACTTTTTCAATCCTACACTCTTCTACCAGATCTTTCACTTTTTTAAGCCCACACTCTTCCACCCCACACTTATCGTTGACTACCTTTGTGATCATACACAAGTTTATATAGTGTGAAGGAGTGCTGAGTGACTTATACACTCTAAATTCCTCCTCATCATCATGGACCTTCATGTTAAGCTTTCTTTTTCGTACATTAATCAAGTCTCCACCTATGGCTAAGAATGGACGTCCTACTATAATTGAGACATGCTCATCTACTTCAAAATTTCAAATAATAAAGTTGGCAGGAATCACAAACTTACCTACCTTGATCAACATATCTTCAGTCACTCCTTCTAGTTGCACATAATAACGATCTGCAAATTGTAGAGTGATAGTAGTTTGATGTAGTTCTCCTAAACCACTTAGACACTGATAAGGCCATTAAGTTTATACTTGCCTCAAGATCACACAATACATGCCCAACCTTATCTTCACCAATTTGTAAGAGGGGGGTGAAACTCCCAGGATCCTTAAGCTTTTTAAGAGCTTGATTAGTACCCTCAAACTACACTCTTCAATGAGTGTATAATCTCAAATACTATATGTTTTCTTTTTTCAACCACCATTTCTCTTAGGTATTTGGGATATTTGTGCATGTTTCTGAACGCATCAATCAAGGAAATATTTATGTGAAGTTTCTTGAAAATATCAAGAAATTACTAAAAATTTGCCTCCTCTTTTATTTTTAGAATCTTTGTGAGAATAATGGATGGGGGTCTCTCAACTGCAATCTCAGGTTGCTTAACAACCTCTATTTCTCTTCTTTCCTCTACACAGATCTTATTTTCTGGAGTTGGTGTTAGGATTAACCTTTATGGAAAAGGAGGTTGATACTTGTAGTTGTCTTAGTTAATTATCCTTCTCTTTGAAGGCTCTACATCTAGAAACCCTACACTTGTCTCTTGAACTTTCTGTTTGGGATCCTCTTCAACCAACTCTCTTTTATTCCTTAATATAATTGCCATTGACTACTTTGGATTATTCTCTCTATCACTTAATAGTGCACCTGTATGTCTTGCATGTTGTGATGAAGCTATTTGTCCTACTTGATGCTCATGTTCATGAATGTACTTTTATATTTCAGCCACAATCTGAGTTTGTTTTCCTATAAACTGCTTCATTGTTTCCTCTAAGGAATTGATCACCTGTGGAGATTGCTATGTATATTGCTGTCTTTAGGCCTGCTATTGTCTACCCCAAGAGAAGTTTAGGTGGATTCTATAATTTTATGGCCACACATAATATATAGATTCTAGATTCAAAGGGCATCCAAAGTAGGCATGATTTTCAACACACCTTTTTCAAAAAAACAAGTATCCTCCTTAACCTATTGTACCTGTTGCATTTGACTTGAACTTGGAGATAATAAACTTTACTTCATTAAGGTACACCACTATCCAATATCAGTTCAAATAGTTGACACACCATCCAACTCAAATTTACTGAATGTTTTCTGGCTAGAGATTAACATTTTGTCTTGCTTTGAATACATATTTTGTTGGTCTCTAAATTTTCTCGAGGATTTGTGACATAAGATTGAGATGAACTTCTATTTTTTCATAACTTTTGGACAAAATTTTCCTTTTAGTTATAGCATCTAATAAAGACTTAGAGTTTGTCCTAAATCCTTCAATAAAATTATGCCTAATAATTTCCTTGGGATGATGGTGGTACGAACAATTTCTTAATCCCTTGTATCTCTCCCTTGTGGGAAGGGATTCAACATATTTTTGAATAAATCTGAAAATCCTTCCTTTAAACTCTTTTGTTCTTCTATATGAGAAGAACTTGTTGAGAAACTTCTTAAGAAAATATCCCAATATATGATAGATCTTGCTGGTTTATTCTGCGACCGTTGCTTTATTTCCCTAATCAGTGAGAAGGAAAACAATGTCAACTTCATGTATTCATCTGAAATATTTTGGTAATAGAAGTTGTTGCTCAACTCAATAAACTCTAGCAGGTTCTTGTGTGGGTCTTTATGTGGTTTACCCTTATATTGATAGGTATGCTGCACTAGTTGCATTGTGTCCTCTTTAAGCTCAAATTTTTTTGTACAATTCAACTTCACAATAGAATTGGAGGCATTTTTTTGGTTTGTCCTCACAAAGTTTAACACCGAAATATGTGGTGAAGGATGGGGTTGAACTACAACCCTATCTATCGTATCATTCAGTGGGTCTTGAAGAATTTAATTGTTCAAACTATCACCCATTGTACTCAACCCTCTTAGAGTATACTAAAGTTTGTTGTCAATTGAAATTAAGGGATTGTCTTGACTCTAGGTGTCTAGCATAAATTGTTCTGTACCCTGAAAGGAACAAAAGCAACACACAAAAGTGAAATCAGAATAATTCATAAAAGTATCAATTTTAAATCAAGTCCTAGACAACGACGCCAAAATTTGTGTAATCAGAATAATTCATAAAAGTATCAATTTTAAATTAAATCCTAGACAACAGCGCCAAAATCTTATTACAACTTTTCACACACCCAAGTATACATGATTGTACAAGTAATAAATAATGTAAGTCTAGATATTGTATCCATAGATATTTTATGAATTGAAGTTCTACTTTGAATTTTTATTTGATCCACTCAGTAGTTGACAAATAATAAAGAGTGATTGTATGTTTTGTATGTAAAGAAAAACAATTGTAGATGAGCCATGGATTGGTTGTATTGTAATTTAGATTTGAGAAAAGATCTTAGGTTGTGGTATTTTGACAATCCAGTTGTGCTATGTAATCATTTGTCTAATTTGATTTTTGAAGCTACTAGTTGCAAGTTAATTGTAGCTATATTAAGCATTTTTTAACAACTCTAAGCCTACTTGACTATTCCTAACACCTATATTTCTATGGTCATTGGTAAATAGTAAAGTGCATAAAGTTATCGCTTGTATCAACCAAGTTAGCTCACTAGGTATATTTCAACCCTCAATCAAAAGTCAATTTCCTTTCCATATAAGGTTTACAAACTAGCCCCATTTCCTCTTTTTACACTTGTCATTTTCTTTTTCAAGTCCAACAAACAATACTAGACCATATTCTTAAGTTGATCAATCAAATGAAAAATTCAAAGCAAAAAGTATTTAATAACTCAATAGATGGGAATCAAAATAGATAATATGATTATCAACCAACAAATTTCATGTTCAACTACAACTATAGAAATTAAGAGGTTTAACTACTTATGAATCTCTATGGAATAAGATATTTCATGAGTTTTACAAGGTAAAAATTAAAAATAAAATAAAAGAAAAGAAATAAAAATTAAACCTTGTTCTTGAGCTTTACTTTAGATTGTGTCATTCCCAATTCAGCTGTTAATGATAAAAACATTTGAATGGGGTTTACGAAGGGGTTTTATGTAGAGTGTACGAACCCTTAGAATATCAAAAACCAATCCCAATTGGATTAGAAGAGGTCCCAACTCACGCCTCAGCCCAAAAATGGAGCCGCGTCGCAAGGAACAACTTATTTCCAGAGAGCATTGGACTTTTGCACTACCCATTGCTTTGGGTGAGTGGTACAAGTCCTTAAGATAAAAAATCTAGACAACATGAAAAAGTTGTACCACTAGTTTGCTTAGCAGCAGCGACCTAAGGCTCCATTCGATTGGTTGTTTTCTGATCATTTTGTAATGCGTTGCAACGTTGATTCTTCATTGATTCCTTTTGGTTACTTGGTGCTATTTCTCTTATTTTTAAAGCTTAATATACCTCAATACACTCCTATATAATCAAATCATAAAATACAAACATAAATCACATGATTTAAGCTGAAGATGACACCAAAAAGAGAAAAAAATGTGTGGCAAGAGATGGCAAAATAAGGTGGTTTTAAACCTTGCATCACTCGCGTATACATAAGGCCAGATGGTATAGGTCAAGTAGATAAAATTAAAGCTTTGCAATTACAGACTGCCTATTTTAACCTCTATCTTCAACTAAGATAGACAAGAACTTGAATTTTGTAATTAAAGTGTATCAATTTGTTTGCCGCCATTAATCCGAAGGTATAACATTACCACTATTACAAAGGCAAAAAAAATATATGAAAGTATTGTTTTTATAGTCAATGACATCCACACTCCACTCACACTACTAGAGTAGAGGTTTTCATATCACACTCAATGGGAAATTGTGTTAACATGATTTTTCCACCTATTTCCCGTCAAACTAGCTTGCTGGAAATCACATCATAGAAACTTGTCTAACTAAAATACTGGTAAGCTTCTTAAATTTTACACTACTATTTTTTGTTTTTCCCACTGTTTCAATTAAAGTATCTATGAAATAGCCATTGAATAATTTTTGGTGGGAAATCAGTTAACTTTTAATAGTGCCAAATTAAACTAAAATGGTCACTAGTATCACTTGTTTTAGCTAGTTCAGTTTATTACTTGATTGTAACTTTTTTGATGTGTATAATCTTTGTTTTTTTGTGGTTAACTAATATGACATGTTCAGAAGGTGCAAACCCTTCCTTTTTACAACTACAACTATACCTCAATGCTACTAAAATGTTCAGGCGTTTGATACTGGAGAGACAGTAGATAAGTTTCTATCTTGAGTGACTATTTTTTGAGATCTAATTCCTCAAGATTTTGCAGAAGTAACCATTTTTGATCTAATCGATATTATTAGCTATGCACAATCTGTTGGGAATTTGATCAAGCAAATTCAACAGTACATCAAAGACAATTATGGAACATCTATCGAGGTTCACGTCAATTAGGCCTGTATGACATGTTTACTTGATTTATAGATAAAATATTATTTTCATATCAGTGTCATACAAATGCTGACTACTCTAAGGCATCAATGTCACTCCTCTTTTCTTGGGAGAGTACTTAGTCTACTTTAACTCAACATTCCCATAATATCCCTGACAATATTATGCACTTAAGAAAATTTATCTCTTATTGATATATCTCAACATTCTATAGAGCTAGAAAATATGATTTTTTCCCTCAAAATGCATTCAACGTCATTAAAGATCAACTTGCAAGAAGAGTAAGTAAATTAGAAGTTGTCTCAGTTGTAGGAATGAGGGGTATCGATAAGACAATTTTTTGGCTAGTAAAATTTACGGTGTAAGTATAACACCCGTTTATTTCTTTCCCTTTTAGATATTAATAATGAACCCATATAATTCTTAGAATTAGTAGAAAATATTTTGGGATGAGTTCGGGAACTTTGGAGAAATTTACCATGTGAAGTGAGACCATGCGTCGCATGCTAGGGGGCAGTGCTTTGACCTTGCATCGCATATACCATTGAGTAGGTATACTGAATCACCCCTATAATGGATGTACACTGAATAGGGTACCATACTATGATGGATATGCACTACATCGAGTGCCACCCTACGATGGGTATGCATCAAATAAGGGTAGACCACGTGATGGGGTATGGCCCCTCTCCCCTTATTTCATCGATGATACTTCATTTTTGAATACTATTATATGCATCAAATAAGGGTAGGCCACGTGATGGGGTGTGCCCCCTCTTCCCTTATTTCATCGATGATACTTTATTTTTAAATGCTATTTTAGGGGTATTTTAGTCCCTTATTGGTTAAATAACTGACCCCACTCATATAAATAATCCCAAACCCCTTAATATATTTTTTTTCCTTAAAAAACATTACCCACTTCTCCCCAAAATTCCTAGAAGAAAAAATCACTAGGATTCAAGATTATAGCTCAAAAGGTTAAGCTTTTCTTAAATTCTTTCTGCCAGAAGGAATGTTGAACACTTCCTACTTCAAATAATACTACAAAATGATGATTTAACTGGTATTTACGTATATTATATCGAGGATTTGAAACTAAGGTTAAGGGCCATGTTTATGAAAAGTTAATATTGATTTCCCTCTTGCTATTAATTGTTTTTTAAATACTAGATGTGGGTTTTTAGGCTTGAAAATACTATTTGAGATGGTGTGTTTTCATATATGAATTCAAAAGGTTAAATGTTGTAAATGTGAAATTATAATCTCCAACTCTTTCAAAATTTCTTTGAATTACAATGACGCACGACTATGTCATACCGTCCTTTGAATTGATCAAGGTATTGAGCTTTATGAAATGTTTTGTGATTCTTATAAGAATTTAAAGATGATTCTTCTTATGAATTTGAATGATAGGGTTAACAGTCAATAAATTTTTATGATAATGATTTTTTGCACGATATGAATGACTTCTAAGTCTTGGTACAACCATACCAAAATGTGAATGCCTTTATTAAAGACTCTGTGAGTAAATGTTACGTTTGTCTTTTAAATTTAGGCTTACAGGAAATTTTGTAGTCCATTGAGAAGGCACAAGTCATTATGATCCAACACCTGAAACTTATGTTTTCTTGACATAGGGGTGGTTCGCTCCTTAACTGGATGACCTTATAATATTAGTCCTCAATGAGGATATTATGATGGATAAAGTATGTTGATATCAATTCATGCATCAAACATAGATTTGGGTCCCCACCGATTGAATGAATATCAAACCCATATAGACCATTGGTTGCTAAATGTTGGTGTAAACTACACAGTTCAGACTTAATGTTTCAAATGTGATGTCTTTAAATTACTTGCCCCCTTATTTTTCCATATTTCTACTTATGTTATGAATGTTATAAGCTGCTTTTATAAATTTCTTTCTCCTTTTCCTTGGGTCGTATACTAGTACTTGCGGTACTGACTATCCCCAGACATTACATCCTTTCATGATATAGGTTCTAAAGCTTTTCCACGTGACCTTGCTCAGTTCCAGAATTCATTTGGGACAACAACTAGAAGTTGGTGAGACATCTATCTCTTGAAAGGAATTTGTTTTACATTCAGTAGACTTTAACTATCTTATTTTATCATATGACTTGGACTATTCTAGCTTAGGATTCTTATTCATATTTTTAGAGACTCGTAGATCGAGTTAGACATATGTTTTATGTCATATTTGATGACTTGGATATTTTTTTGGTTTTTATCACTATGTACATTGTACTTAATGTATTATAGGCCTTTTTATGCAGCTTTATTTATGACTATGCTCATGATGTAATGCTAGGAGGTCATTCTAGGCCTTCATTGATTTGGGATGCCTATCATGGCTAGGGCCTTAGCTAGATTCGCGACAAACTTAGTATCAGAGTTAGATTCATAATCCCAAGGTATCAAGGAGTAATTTAGCTAGAACTATTAAAATATTATGGGTTGTACCACAATATGAGAGACCAATTCCTTTAGAGTCAGACATAGGCAATCAAATAGTTAAGCAGTAGGAAACTAAAACTTTACTGGTAATTAAAGAACACAAAGATTTAATGTGGAAACCTCCTTTATAAAGGGAGGAAAAACCATGGCATGCCGTCACAATCTCTTAACAATCAACTATAATCAAACTTTTAATTACAGACTCAAATGGGAACTTAACTCTAAGCTCCATCATTTTGGAATAACTCTATAACAAACCTACCTTGGCAACTCTGCCAATACTTTCCTCCATATTGATCTACTCTAACCAATATCACACTCAGGTAACTCAACCTAACCATTCTCAAGAACACAAGAAAAAAAAATTACTCTTATTACACAGGTAATTCAATTACATACTATGACTTGACCCAAGAAAACTCATTCTTTTAGTACATACAAAAATTAAGAACTTGAGCTATGTTGCAAAGTTGAGTTTTTGCCTATTTTCCACTTCTATATTCAGATTTGATAAAAATCACTCGTTGAGAAACATTCTTTTCTATTTATAGTGGAATAATGATCAGGGAAGAAATTTGATTCGGCCAGGTGTCCTGACTAGTACACATCTCACCTGTGTATCTTTTACACTAGAAGACAAAACTGTGTAGGACAGTGACAACTGTAATGGATGTATGAAGACCCAGGGACCTGATCTTTTGTTGTTAGCTGATCATCATCAAAACAAGATTTAGCAATTTTTCCCTTTTTGATGATGACAAATCGTGAAGCTTGACCATAGAACTTGGAGCATCAAATTCATTCACATTATTCAGTCAGAGTGATTACCACTACTGTCGATGAATGTTTCCTCAATCATTATGCACCATGGTTCCCCTGTTAATATATCATGCAACCTAGGGATCTAGTCCTTTGTTGTCAATTGGCATCAAAATTCATTCACTATGTTTCACTATTTGCCCTATAAATATACCTGCACTCATCAATGTTCATTCAGTTTATTTTTCCACCTATCACACAAACCTATCAACATTCAACATTCTTCCCCCTATCAATATGTCATCATTACTTCACTATTATTGCATTCAACATGTATGCACTTGTACCTGATCCCTACCACATGAATTTAGTATTGCCCCTTTTGGCATCATTGAAAAGTAAAAACCATAAACCAAGATTAAAATAAGAATAAGTTAGTTAATGCATGGCCACTAGGCAATAATTACATGTCGAACAACTTTAAAGAAAAGATAGATAAGATACACAAAAAAAACATTCATTCATTGTTAAGTAATATCTATACCAGTACAACCATACCAAAATAAACACAAAACAACTATCTTCAAATGCCACAGTAGGAACAAGAACTTTAAACTAAAACATTAGCGACACAACGCTATAAGGATGGTAGGACTTAGGTAGAGGGGGGCTTATGGGAGAAAGAATTAAGCAAGAACTCTATTCTATAAATCTCTGGAATATGAGCATTTAACAATTGTTTAGTGAGGTCTTTAAATTTAGCATTTAGCCCTTGAACCTTCTTATTGAGTTCTACAACCTTGGTTTGGAGCTTGTATTTTTTGCTGCAAGTTGCTCAGTATCACTAGGTCCCTCTAAGGATGACTTCTAATTTTGCATCTTCAATTGAAATATCTTAGCATCTTTAGTAGCTAACTTAATTCATATCTCCTTTATTTCCTTGCTTAAATTCTGTTGAGTAGCTAATTGTTCTAACACGTGTGATACAATTCCCACCTTTCTTTTTATGCATTCATTTTCCACCAATGTTGTCAGAGTAAAATTTTGTTTGACTATTACATGAGTCCCTTTAGTTCCAATCACTCCAAAGTGATCAAAAATCTTATTCAAGAAGTACCCATAAGGCATCCCATGTTTGCGTTCCTTCTCATGGATGACCTTATTCATGTGCTCTAACATTAGGGCAGGCAGACTTATCAACTCAAATTTGCTCAAACACTCAATCAAAAACAAATCAACAGCAGAAGGAATGGTCATTTTCTCTGACCTGGGAAAAAGAACCTTGTTCACAAATTCAAACATTAATTGGAACTCACTTGTGAGAAATTTCTTTATCACACCAGCTATTGATATCCCTCCCATATTTGTAGCATTAATCATAAACTCAGTTATGGCCTGCTGTTTGACAACAATCCTTATACCTATAATAGGAACATCAAGAATCTTTCCCAGTGTCTCTTTATCCAACTTTATTTTCTTTACTTGAAATTGGGCAGTCAAGCTCAACCCATCCATTTGAGAAATCCATTGTATAATAGAATTTTGTTACTTTATCTTTAAAAACCATGGGATATGGTTCCTCTGTAAGGTGTAACCATCCTTCGTGTTTGACATATTCCACAAACCCTACCATGCCAGGTTTCTCATAAGTCTTAGGATCAAACACTTTACCAGACAATATATTCTGAGTTTTCAAAACTTCATTTCTTTGCTCTCTAGACCCATCCTTCTTTTCTTCCTCCTTTCTTCTTCTCTTGGAATCACTACTTGATTCTTTTTCAATGGATTTTCTCTTTTTATGACTAGGTCCCTCAGAGACTTTCTTTTTCTTAGTAGCAATGTCCTTTTGTTTTATTCCTACAGGGTTACCAGACTTTGAATGGTAGGACTTGGTCCTTCATGCAATGTGAATTTCTTTTCTTTTTTTTCATTTACAACAACAACATTAGGATCAATGTCCTCACCTTCTCCAACTACTACAACTTCGACATTATCTTTCTCTACTACAATAGCTTTCTTGAGTCTTTTTCTCTTAGTAATAGAAAACTAGCTAGCCTTCATAGCATCTGCTAACAACTTTTTTTCAGACCCCCTAGTAAAATATGACCTTGCAACCTTTACGCTAGAATCAATATCCTTTTCTTTGAATTTACTTCCCCTTTGTTTCTTCATCGACCACCTCAGAGTTGGTTCATCTTCATCCTCCTCATTTTGAGGTAGCATAATTTCTCTAACCTTTGTCATATTATCTTTCATCTACTGTTTGCGCTTCTGTACTATTAGAGCTTTGTTTAGGATCATATACAAGCATAATTAAATTTTCAACTACCTATTTTACACTGCTGGAAAGATCAACCCTCTTCACTGGAATTTATTCATTACACAGTTGGGCAAAATGGGATTTGACTTTGAGAGAGTAGGAGAACCAATTACTTGTCTTTGAGAGTTTTATTTTTTTTGATTCTTCAAAAGAAACAGGGATTTGAGAGTCTTTAGATAATTTTGGTTCTTTTAAGGAAGGAGTAACTTTGGATTGAGAGATTTCTTCTTTAATTGATGAACCAAAACCTAAATTTAGATCCTCTACAATGGTTGACTCAGTAGAAATTTCAATAGTTATGGAAGTTGTAATGGGGACAAACTCATTTAGGGGTTTTGGAATTTTGAAGAGGATTCAAGGGGTAGATTGAACACAGGTTCCTATTAAGGACTTATGTAGACGTGTTCTATGGTTTTTGGTGTTAAAAGATCAAAAAGTTTTATTTGGGGTTGTTTAGATTGATTTTCTAGGGATTTATCAACTTTAGGGTCTTTAACGGGGTTTGAGGAAATGGAAATGTCAGCCTTTTTGAATTTTTTTTATGTGAGAGAGAGAATGAGACCAGTTCATTTTAGAGATAACAGAAGATTGAGGAAGATGATTTGAGTTAATTTTAGAAGAGAATAGATTGAGATGAATGTGGTTTAGTGATTAAAGCGAGGTGACCGTTGTTATTTAAAAGGTACATTTTTTTTGAAATAATACATCTAACTTTAATATTGAGACTCTTAACATTGCTATGAATTAATGTCTTCGCTCAGATAAAGAAAGACACGTGGCTTTTTAAAAAGAATTTTATGATTATTAAATCACACTATTTTGCTTCTAACCTTAGCTATGGGACCAGGTCTTCTTTTTCTTAAAAGAATCCTCGAATTTGTACAAGTCACATCTGTTCTCTTCCAAAGCTGTTCCTATGAGGGTGTACCCGCAAAGGTATGGTACTTAGTGAGACCAATATTCCCCTACTTTACCGAAGATACATGTCTCCTGATCATAGCCTATTTTAGGGAGAAAAACTAATTCATCTAGTAGGTCAAGTTAATTTGATCAATTCAAGTATCAAATTGTTTGTTTCAGTACACAACTTTATTTCAAAAATTGTTTTGTCAATAGGTCTGGGGACTAGGTCCCAGACATAACTTCTTTCAAATTACTGAAGCTCCTCCTTCATTGCTTTACTCTATTCATCATTTTTCTGATCATCTTTCATATTATTGGGCTCAATATAAAACAAAAAAGTTGAGAATGTCATGAAATTTTTGGTTTGAGCTCTTATTTGGATTCCAATCTCTAGAGGTGAAGTTAGATTGTCAAGGGGGTGTGAAGATCTATGCCTCTAATTTGGCCTTCTGAGATGAGTTTCACTAGGACTAGGTCCCTAAATTTTTTAACTAAACCCATCTTTTAGTTCTTCCACTGGATTGGGGTCTGAACTGAGATCCTTTATCACTATCACTTTTAACATTCTCATACGCATTATCTTGACCATCATTCATTAACTCTGTGTTACTTTTGAATATGAATGAGTTCTTCAAATTCTGAATCTTCATCATCACCTGGATCCACCATCTCTCTTGACTCGTCAAGGACCACATGAACATTCTCTTCAACACATAGAGTTTTTTTTAAAACTCTGTATGATTTGCTTGTTGATGAGTAACCCGCTGTCAATCAACACAGTCCTAACAATCTCTATAATGGTCCTTGTTCCTTATTTCAACAACTCTATTTTATTAAGGAGCCCTTGGGGTAGAAAAGTTATGACTTATTCTATTTTTAGGACAGAATCCTTTAACTTGTGAGTTCTCAAATTCAGTTTCATGATCAGATCTAAATTCAACAATCTTGCAATTTAGCTTCATTTGAAATTGCTTGGAAAAAGTAACCAGAACTTCATAGGTTTCATCCTTTATTCTCATAAACATTATCCAAATGAACCGTGAGTATTGATTCAAAATCAAAAACACATATTTCTTGCCTCCTCTACTTTGGAATTTAACATGTACACATAGATCCATATGCAACATCTCAAGAGGTCTAGAAGCACTCACCCGCTTCTTCAACTTAAAGAAAGACCTAGTTTGTTTGCCCTTAACACAGGCATTACAAACCTTATTATTTGAAAATTTCATCTTTGGCGTGCTATAGACCAGGTCCTTTAAAATCAACTTGTTCAGCAAAGAGTAACTTACATGTCCCAACCTTCTATGCCATAAATTCTATGCCATAAATTAGCATCTACACTTTGAAAACGTAAGGAAGTTAATTCCCCATCAGCTAAAGACTCCGAATCAACTAGATACATACTTTTGATCCTCTTGACATTGAGAATAACTTTCCTAGATTTAAAGCTTAACACAGTACACCCATCGGATAAGAATTTTACTTCATTACCTTTGTCACAAATTTGAGACACACTTAGAAGATTGTACTCGAGATGATTCACATAGTACACATCTTCTATTACATAACTAGGTAATTTTCCAATATTTCCAATACCATGGAAACAACCCTTTTTAACATTTTATATTGAGAAACCTCCACCTTGAAGTGTCTTAAGAAAGATAAACTAGTAGTCTTTCCAGTCATATGATTTGAACATCCCCTATCCATAAATCAGTTTTGATTGCATTTCCCTTCTTCTTCCTATAAACATAGTTATTTTATGTTCCCAGAAGGAAGACAAGGGTGTGATCAAATCTTTCTTGGTACATCTAGGTAGAGAGTTCTTCTTCACATTTTCCAAGGACTTGAAAACCTTAGGGTAATAATTTTCCCGCTGGATGTATTCATTACTACTCATTCTAGCTCTAAGCTAATATTGACAATTTTTCTTCAAGTATCCATCTCTTCCACAATGAGTACATAGAGGTTTGTGGATCCTATTTATACTGCCATGGACAACTTTCCCATGACACCCAAGTGATTGGGTTTTGTATTAATACCTAAGCCCTTTACCATTATTGACAATCTGACAAGTTAAATTAGAAAGGATTTGTGAGGATGTGGTCCATTTTAGTGATTTGTTAAGTTCTTCCCTTAGATGGACTAACTCCTTTCCTAATTCTTCATTCTTATAAAGTACAGTCATAAGATGCTTTTGAGAATTCCTCAACTATTCTTTAAGCTCAATTTAAAGCCTTGAAGCTTTTTCCTTTCCTTTACAATCTGAATCATTTACTTTTTCTAGCTAATAAATAAAATTCAGATTCTCAGATTTCAACTTTGTAAACAATTCTTATACTTCAGATATTTGCAACTTAAAGCAATTAATTCAAGATCTTGACTTTCTAATTTTTCTCAGCAGTCATTTCACGCATAGAATAAGTCAACACATTTTAAAGTTTTTTTATCCTCGTAGCAGAGTAGTTATCTAAGTTTTGCTTAATGTAAAAAAGAGTTACCTTATTTTATTCTTTATCTTATTTTTTTTCGTAACAATAAATAAGGAATCATAGATTACACCACAATCTTCCACTGCTAGCATAAACACATCTTTAGACTTTTTAGCTTTATCAGATTCACTAGAGGAATCTCCCTAGACTGCTAGGGCCTACTTCACCGCATAATCAGCTGCAACCTTCTTCTTAATTCTATAGAGACCTGGTCCCTATTCTTTCCTTGGTCACGTATTGAGATATTCTTGATAGTCCATTTATTCCATTGGGTAGTCCTTAATGAAATGCTCAGAACTTTCACGTTTGTGACAAATCTCAACAGTGCATCCCTTTTTGCTGCTAGTCCCTCTTCTTTCAAACTGACCGCTTATCTTTATTGCTCTAATAATTCTTTTTGACAAATAGGCAACATTAGTGTCTTATTTGCTTGAATCTAACTAGAAGACTTCAATGCCAAAGATTTTTCCCTTTTTACTTCCTTCTTCTCTTGCCCTTGCTGCTTCTTGAGTTCATATGTCTTCAGATTACCAATAAGTTCATTCATAGTAAGAGTTTTTAGGTTTTTTCCTTAGTGATAACATCCACTGCTTTCCCAGGATATAGGCAGACCACCCCATAATTTTTCTCAACTGTTTGTACAAAGGAATTACTTCTCCTAAGCAGTGCAACTCATTGGTGATTGAAGTGAATTTGGTATGCATCTCTTGGATAGTTTTTCCTTCTTTCACTGTGAAGGTTTTATACTAAGTATTCAACATATCAACTTTTGAATCCTTCATATCAGTAGTTCCTTCATGAGTAGTTTTCAAGCAATCCTAGATTTCCTTAGCATTTTCATAGGTAGAAATCATGTTGTATTCGTCAGTTCTTATGGCATTTTTATAGGTAGAAATCATGTTGTATTCATTAGTTCTTATGCCATAATGTAGCAGTTTTTTGGCCTTGTAATTCTTCTCCACTTTCTTTCTATTTTCATCATCATACTCTCTCCTTCTTTTAACAACTATTTTAGTTATGTTTTCTCCTTTGACCTCTCTAACTAGAATATGAGGACTGTCAAGTATTACATTCACCAGCTCATTGTCCTTAGCCATAATGAAGTCATACAACCTTGTTTTTCACCACCCATAGAACTACCCACTAAAGTGGGGTGGTCTAGTGGTAGATTGCCTTTCTTACAGATTAGGTAGAGCAGGCATATAACTAAATCACTCTAGGTGTGACCCTTTTAGAGTGTTCTAGCTCTAATACTAATTATTGAAACATGGGGTATTGCACCACACTATGAGGGACCAGGTCACTTAGAGTCAGACACAAATAATCAAAGTAAAATAGTAGGAAACTAAAACTTTGTTGGAAATTAAAAAACACAAAGATTTAATGTGGAAACCTCCTTGATCAAGGGATAAAAAACCACGGCTTGTCCTCAAAAGATCTCAACAATCCACTATAATCAAACTCATAATTACAGACTAAAATGGGAACTTAACTCTAAGCTCCACAAGTTTCCAATAACTCTAGTACAAACCTACCTTGATAGCTCTGCCAAGATTCTTCTTCATATTGATTAACACTAACCAATATCACACTCGGATAACTTTACCTACTTATTCTCAAGAACACAAGAAACGAGAATTACTCTTATAACACGAGTAATTTAATTACAGCCCATGACTTAACTCAAGAACAATCACTCTTTAAGTACATATAAAAATTAAGAACTTAAGCTATGTTTGCAAAGTTGAGTTTTTACCTATTTACTAATTCTATATTTATATTTGCAAAAGCTCACTCATTAAGAAGCAATCTTCTCTATTTTTAATGAAATAATAGTTAGGGTAGAAATCTAATTGGGCCTAATATCTTGCCTGGTACACATCTCATCTTCATAGTTTGTTACACTAAAAGAAAAAACTACGTAGGATAGTGACAACTGTACTAACTGTATAAAGACCCATGGACCTGGTCCCTTGTGTCAGCTTATCATTATCAAAACAAGATTTAGCAGGAACCTTCACCCTCACTAGTATAAATACTAAAGGGTTTTTTCTTACTAATAAAATTCATACTATAATAGAGACTACACTACTAATCCCCCTACTCCACTTGGGGTCCCACTAGCCTCGACTAGTCCTTCCCAGGCTCTTAGGATCAATATTACGTGAGCTTAGTCCCTTTTGGGAAAAATTTCTAATGCGGAGTTTTAACAGACTATCCATATGCTAGCATAATTATGTCATCTCACTCCTGCCATTCTATTAGTGCTAGTTCTATTGTTGGTTCTTTGAATGCTATTAAGGTTGGCAAATTTTTATGGCTAAATCCACCAATTTTTATGGGGTCCATAATTAAGAAAGATGCTTAAGAGTTTGCTGATTAATTAGAAAAGATTTTTAGGGTTATGCATGCTAGTGATACTGAAGGGGAGGAGTTTGTATCCTATTAACTAAAAAAGTTGTTCTATCATTGGTATGATGAGTGGAAAGAGTATAAGGGTGAAGATGCCAAGCCTACTATTTGGGAGGATTGTTGATGCATTCCTTGATCATTTCTCCCTCAAGAATTAAGAAAATCTAAGGATAAGGTATTTGTGAACCCGAAATAGGGGAATATGAGTGTCAAGGAATAAGCCCTAAAGTTTACTCAGCTATCTCGTTATGTTCCAGAGTTGGTGTCTAGTATGATGTCCTAAATAAGAAACTTTGCTTTTGGTATTTCTGATGATTTAGTTATTCAATATAAGGGTGAAATGTCCAATAGGGTCATGGATATACCTAGGTTGTTAGTGTACATGCAATAGGTAGAGGATGAAAAGAATAAATAAACAGAGGTATAGGTTAGACAGAGTAAAAAGGATAGGTCGATAGATCATGATGTAAGTCAACAATCTAGTTGAAAGTGGGAAAAATGGCTCAAAAATAAATCTTAGGGTAATGCTCAATCATTAATTAGTGTAGCTACCCATAATCCTTCAGGTGATAAATCATTTTAGCCTAGTAATATCTCTAGGATGCAAGATACTTAGTTTCAGGCCAATGCGGTTTAGTTAGCCCCATCCTAGACCGTTTGTTGGATGTGTAGGAAGTTGCACCATAGAGTTTATCATATGGTAAAGGTTTATGCTATCAGTATGGACAGTCTGATCATTTTTAGTGAGAGTATCCCTTGATAAAGGGAACCTTCATGGGCAATAAAGCCCAATATACTAATTTTTTAGCCCCAACTGTGAAGGTTGTTACTTATAGTACAAGTTGGGTCTACAATCATCTGTATGCCCTATCTACTTATCAGGATTTAGAGGACTTACCAGATATTGTCACGAGCATGTTACAGATTTTCTCGCATGATATTTATGTGCTCCTTGACCACAATTCTATTCTATCTTACGTGACCCATTATGTGGCTATGAAGTTTTGTTTTTGTCCCAAAAATATTACTGAAACCTTTTTATTTTTAACCCCTATTGGTGAGTTCATCATTGCTAGGAGGCTCTATAAAAATTATCTTGTGTCTATCTTACATCGGGATACTATAGTGGATGTGGTAGATCTTGACATGGTAAACTTTGATGTAATTTTGGATGGATTGGCTTATTTTTTGTTATCTACTTTATACTATAAAACCACAAAAGTTACTTTTTATTTCCTTAATTAACTGGTCATAGAATGAAAGGGTTGTTTCCTAGCACCAATGGAAAGATTCATTTCTTATCTTAGAGTCAGAAAGTTAATATCTAGGTTGTTTTTATCGTCTAGTCCAGGTCAAGAATTCTAGGACTGAAAGTACCTTAATATAGTCTATTCTTGTAGTTCATGAGTTCCCCAAAGCCTTTCCTAATGACGTTCTTGGAATTACTCATGATAAAGAGATAGACTTTAGGACTGATCCTTTAGCTAATATATAAGCCTTTTCCATCCCACTATATATTATGGCTCATGTAGTGCCAAAAGAGTTATAAGAATAGTTGAGAGGCCTCCTTGATAAAGGTTTTATCCTCTCTAGTATTTTCTCTTGAGGTGCTCCTATACTCTTCGTGTCAAAGAAAGATGGGTTCCTTAGTATGTGTGTAGATTAATCTTATTTGAATAAGGTCACATTGAAAAATAAGTAACCTCTCCCCAGGATTGACATATCTTTGACGAGCTTCAGGGTGCTAAGTGTTTCTCTATAATAGATCTCTATTCAGCTTACCATTAGTTGAAGGTTAGGGAAGCTGATATTTCCAAGACTACATTTATAACCCGGTATGGCCATTATGAATTTTTAGTTATGTTCTTTGGTTCAACTAATGGCCATTATGAATTTTTAGTTATGTTCTTTGGTTCAACTAATGGACCTACAAGCTTCATGGATCTTATGAATAGGGTGTTTAAGCAGTTTTTAGACTTGTTTGTTATAGTATTCATTGTTGATATCCTAATTTACTATTGGAGTTAGTAGGAGTATGCCAATTCCCTTAAGGATCAAGCATTGTATGCTAAATTTTCCAAGTGTGAATTTGTGTTAAGTGCTGTGACTTTCCTCGATCATATTATTTCTAGTGAAATGATTAAAGTGGATCCTGAAAAGATTGAGGAGGTAAAGAAGTGTCCTAGACCTACAACCCCAACTGATATTAAGAGTTTGTTTGGAAGGCTACTATATATGGTTTTTGGAAAGCTTTTATTCTATAGCTTATCCAAAAACATGGTTGACTCAAGAAAAAGTGTAATTCCTATGGTCCGATGCTTGTTGGGGGAAACTTTGAGAAGTTGAAGGATCACTTAGCTTCTTCCCCCATTTTGACACTCTTTGATGGTATTGAGGGATTTGTTGTTTATTGTACTGTATCCCTGGTGGGACTTGGTTGTATATTTATACACCAAGGAAAATTTATGGCTTATTCTTCTAGGCAACTTAAGGTTCATGAGAAGAATTACCCTACTCACGATCTTAAACTATTGGTCATGGTTTTTGCACTCAAGATTTTGTGTCAATACTTATATGGGGTGCATGTGGAATTTTTCACATACCATAAGAGTCTACAATATGTTTTTACATATAAAGATCTAAACCTCAAACATAGATGGTGAATTTATTTATTGAGGAATCATGACATGAGTTTGCACTATTATCTACGTAAAGCTAATGTAGTTGCTAATGCTCTTAGTAGGCTGTCCATGGGTAGTCTCTCTCATGTTGAGGAGAAAAAAAGAGGTTTATTAAAGGATATTCACCAGCTTTCTACGGTGGGACTTGGTTGTATACTTATACAACAAGGAAAATTTATGGCTGATGCTGCTAGGCAACTTAAGGTTCATGAGAAGAATTACCCTACACATGATCTTAAACTATTGGTCATGGTTTTTGCACTCAAGATTTTGTGTCACTACTTATATGGGGTGCATGTGGACATTTTCACATACCATAAGAGTCTACATTATGTGTTTACATAGAATGATCTAAACCTCAAGCAAAGATGGTGGATTTATTTATTGAAGAATCATGACATAAGTTTGCACTGTTATCTAGGTAAAGCTAATGTAGTTGCTAATCCTCTTAGTAGGCTATCCATGGGTAGTCGCTCTCATGTTGAGGAGAAAAAAAAGGTTTATTAAAGGATATTCAACGGCTTTCTAATTAAAGAGTCCAACTTTTGGACTCTAAATATAGAGGAGTGATTGTTCATAAAACGGATAAGTCATCCCTAGGCACTGAAATGAAGGAGAATCTGATTAATGACCCCTTACTGATGCAAACTAAGGAAGATATTGGTCAGCAAAAAATAATGGATTTTGAGATCGAAGGGGATGGAACTTTTTAATACCAAGGGATATTATGTGTTATTGATGTTGATGGGCTATGAGAGAGGAACTTGGCTAAAGCTCATGTATAAGGTAAACTATTCATCTCAGCTCTACAAAAATGTATAATGACTTGAAAGAGATGTATTGATGGAATAACGTAAAGAGGGCCATAGCTAATTTTATTTCTAAGAATCCTAATTGTCAACAAGTCAAGATTAAGCACTTGAGGCCTAGTGGTACATTCTAAGACATAGCTATATCCATATGGAAGTGGGAGATGATACATATGGATTTCATTATCATTCCCCGACAGTCTTACAACCAGAACGATTCCATTTGGGTCATAGTTGATAAGGTTACGAAGCTCACTCATTTTCTGTATGCGAGGAAGACTTACTCTAGAAAGGATTGCGCTAAGATATAAATTTAAGATATTATTAGATTGCATGGGGTACCTGTGTCTATCATACTCAATAGCGATACAGAATTTACTTCTCATTTTTGGCAGTGTTTTTAAAAGGATTTGGTAACACAAGTGAATCTTAACATCGCTTTCCACCCTTACATAAATAGTAAAGTAGAGCGTACATTTCATACTATGGGGGATATTCTAAGATCCTGTGTTATTGATTTTAAGGGTAGTTGTGCAGACCATTTACCTCGTATATAGTTCTCCTACTATAATAGTTATCACTCTAAATCTATATGGGGCTGTTTGAGGTGTAGATCACCATTTGGGTGGTATAAAGCGGGCAAAGCTAGATTGTATGGGCCAAATATTATACATTAAGTAATAGAGAAAGTAAAGTTTATTAGAGAAATGCTTAAGAATACTTAAAGTCATCAAAATCTCTATGTCAATGTGAAGCGAAGGGTGTTAGAGTTTGAAATTAAGGATTGGTTGTTTTTAAAGGTCTTTTCTATGGAAGGAGTAATGAATTTTAGGGATAAGGTTATGTTTATACCTTGCTACATTGGTCCTTATAAATTTTTGAGGAAGTTTAGGAATATTGCTTATGAGTTGGACTTGCCAGTGAGTTTGGCATTGGTTTATCCCGTATTTCATATGTCTATGCTTAAGAAATGTATGGGTGATACTACTCATATAGTCACTATAGGGGATTTTGGCGTATATGATTATTGGTTATATGAGAAAGTTCCTATAGAGATCTTGGATAGGCAAGTTTGAAAGTTGAGAACCAAAGAAATAGCTTTTATTAAAGTGTTGAAGAAAAGTCAAAAGGTTGAAGAAGTTAGTCGAAAATAAAAAAAAGACATAAAGGCTAGATATACCTTTTTGTTTGCACCTATGGACCAAGATATGGAAGGTACAAATCATTAGCCTACTCCTATTACTTAGTACTTAATATTTAGTGTTAATACAAATCCTTACATCATGCTAATAGTGTCCATAATCATCATTCCGGGATGAATGATCCCAAAGAGGGATAATGTAATGCCCATAGATTTTCGTACCTTTTTATATATTAACAATGAACCCATATGGCCCTTAGAATGAGTAGAAAACATTTTTGCATGAGTTTTGGAACTTTGGGGAAGTTTAGGATGCAAAATGGGTCCATGCATCACACGCTAGAAAAAGTTCTTTAGCCTTACACCACACATACCACTGTAGGGATCTACTACCTCACCGTCGAGATAGGTGTGCACCGCATGGGGTGCCACATGGGTGTGTGCCTCACAAGGGTGTGCAACGCAATGGGGTGTGCACTGTACCCCCTATTTCTTTAATGAGAATTTCTTTTTAAATGCTATTTTAACGATATTTTGGTACCTTCTTGGTTAAAAATTGTCCCCCACCTATAATTAATGCTCTCAAACCCCTTAATACATTTTTCTTCCTTAAAAAACATAACCTACTTCTCCCCAAAACTCTTAGAACCAAAAATCACTAGGATTCAAGATTCTAGCTCAGTCAAAAGGTATATTGAACACTCCTTACTTTAACTACTACTGTAAAGTGATGATTTTATTGGTATTTATGCATATCATATTGAGGATTTGAAACTAGGGTTGAGGGCCAAGTTTACAAAAAATGTAATACTAATTTCCTTTTGTTATTAATTGTTTTCTAAAAACTAGTAGTGGGTTTTGAGGCTTGAAAATACTATTTGAAATAGTGTGCTTTCATATACAAATTTGAAAGGTTATATGTTATAAATGATGAAATTATAATTTTCAAGTATTTCAAAATTTATTTTAATTACAATAATGCATGAGTATATCACCCTATCTTTTGACCTGATGAAGATATTGAAATTTATGACATGTTTTGAGATTCTTATAAAAATTTAACGATGATTATGTTTATGACTTTGAATGTTAGGGTTAAGAGTTTACAATATTTTATGATAATGATTTTTGGCATGATATAGATGACTTGCAAGTCTTGGTATGATAACACCAAAATGTGAATGCCTTTATGAAACAGTCTATGAATAAATGTTGTCTTTGATGTTTCAATTTTTGGGCTTAAAGGGAATTGTGTAGTCCATCGAGAAGGTATAAGTCCTCATGACCCAATGCCTGAAACCTATGTTTTGCCAACATAGGTCTTGCTTTCTTCTTAATTGGACCACCTTATGATGTTAATTTGTAATGCCATAAAAATTTCTAGCTTTTTAACAATTGGTCAGATGTTTAAAGGCCTAAAATGATTAGTTTTAATCATAGATAAGTGTCATGATCATTTTCTTAGTGTATGGAGTGCTTTCAGTGTGATTATTGTTCATAGGAACCGCTTAGAACAAAGTTGAGTTTAGAACTTTTGTTATTAATTGAGTTTTGGTATTTGATCCTACAAGGGTAAAATTTATACATGTATAAATTATAGAATATATTGAGTTTTAGAGATTAATACCCACCAAATTAAATGTAATTGAGTCCTTTTTTAACACATCTAGTTTCGCCATAATCCGATATCCAAGCAAATGTTATGAGCATTTTTGAGAGCGAACCATTTTCGTGATAAGAGTGTAGTACACCTTGTGTGCTACACGATGAAGGAGTTCCATTCTCATGGTCACAAAGATAATAAAACTCATGTTTTTCTTCAAATTTTAAGGAAAAACTAGTTATTTATGTCCTAAATGATCCTATAACTGAAACTAATGTGTTTTCCCCCCATCCCATAGTACAAATACACAATTTCTCTTCTCCCCAAACCTCAAAAACACCAAATAAGGTTTTTTCTCTAAAATTCAATATTTCAAGGCTCAAATTCATGCTTACTTCAAAGAGAGTTTATCAAGTTCAAGTATGTGGGGTTTGAACATTGATAATATTTCATTCTTGAGCCCAAAAGTTGAGTTTTGATCATAAATTTGAGATTTTTATAACTAGGGTGCATACCCATTTTTCTTATTCTTGAGTTTATGGTGTTTTATCATGAGTTGCACATTTTTTGTATATGTTTTCATGCTTATTTAAGTTATCTCAAGCATTGAGTTATGACATTTTGATATGAAGTTTCCATGAGTTGATAAAAGATTAAAATTTGAGCATTAAGTCCGCTTTTCAAAAGTTCAAGTTAACTACTTTGAGTTTCAAAACCATTATAATCATAGTTTTAATTTTGATAAGAGATTTCAGACAAGTTATGAAGTTCACATAAGAAATCAAAATTTTGAGATAGAAGTAGAAGCATTTTGTGTTGTCAAACTTATTAGCTTATCTGCTTATTTTTTTACGCTGAACTTCATAATTAGAGTATGAGCAGTAGTATCAGAGTAGTATCTAGCTCCAAAAGGGGAATATAAGTTTAGCGCATCCCATTTCCCAGAAACTATGTTCTACCGTAGGTTATTTTAGCTTGTCCTAATAGGTATGTCATTATATTATTCATCTTGTCCAATCATACATGGTTAGGTGATCACCATAATTAGCCTTTATATTCTGGCAAAGTATATTGGGTCGATAAGGATTTGAGTCATTGGACTCCATGTTGCTCGCATAGTTTATGTCGGTTATGAGAATCTTCTACAGAAAAGAGGATTTAAGAAACTAAGTCTAATGACTCACAGTAGTTGTTCATATATTTTTTTGTGATTTATTATTTATGAGATTTCATATTTCAGTCTTATTTATGATCAAGATGAGTCCTTTTACACTTAGCATGCATGATTTATAAGTATGTGTAACTTTAGTCTTACTTATTGCATTCACCTCAGATACTCAGTACATTCTAGAAGTACTGACCATATATAAATCTATGTTGCTACATTGTTTTATAATATAGGTACCAGTTGTAGCCCACAATATTATGGTCAGGCAGTTCATAACTTTCAACTAGTAGGTGATGAGTTCTCTTTATTCAAGGACTCAAGTCAGTTAGTATATTCATTATTTTTTATTCATTTGTATTAATTAGAGATATCTGGGGGCCATGTCCCATCTACTATAGTCATTATTAGTAAAGGCTTCATAGACAGCCAGTCAGAGTTGGTGTATTCAGTTTTAGTTTCAGTTTCCTTTTGTATAAATAGTGTTGTGAATGTTTTAGAAAGTATTGTACTGACCAAGTTCATCTAATGACATCTCTTCCACTTATTATTTCTAGTTTTATGTAATTTATTTAGTTTCTCAGAATTATGCCAGAATCGCGGGTTATCTTGGGATCTAATCACCGTGTGACATCCAGGGGGTAGTCTCGGGGTATCACATAGTCCTTAATAAGGATATTATTATGGCCAACTTATGTTGATCTTAATTCATATGAAAAACATGGATTAGGGGCCCCATCGGTTCGGTTAATACTAGACCCATATCGCCAATGGATAACCAAATGTCGATGCAAACTACACATTTTAGGCTTAATGTTTTAAAGGGGTATGTATTGGGTTACTAAATGTCAATGCAAATTACATGGTTCAAACTTAATGTTTTAAAGGGGTATGTCCTTACATTTTAAATTGCTTTCCCCTTTTATTTTTCCCTATTTCTACTTTTATTATGAATATTATAAATTACTTTTATAAATTGCTTATCCTTTTTCTTTGATCACATGCCAGTACTCATCGTATTGACCATCCCTGGAGGCTACATCCTTTTATGATGTAGGTTCCGAAGCTTTTCCCTGAGCCTTTTCAACACTTGGATTCCTTTGAAAGAGCAACTAGAAGGTGGTGAGCCATCCATCTCTCGAAAGGAATATATTTTACATTTAGTAGGGTTTAACTATCTTACTTAATAGTATGTCAGGCCATGTTCTGGCTTAGGATTCTCATTCATATTATTCAAGGCTTCGGAGATTGAGTTAGACATATTTTTTATGTCACATTTTTAGGATTGGATATTTATTTGTTTTTATCATTATGTACGTTAAACATTATATATTATGGGTCTATTTCTATAATTTTATTTATGACTATACTTATGATGTAAAGCTAAGGGGTCATCCCGAGTCTTTTTTGGTTTGGGATGGCCATCATGACTAGGGCCTCTACTCTGGTCGTGATATTAAATATCACTTTGAAATTTGTGGAAAAGCACTATTTTACAAGAGTATTGCACGAGAAATGTATAGTTAGACCTGATTTCTTCCTCAAGTGAAAAAACAAATGAATTTTTTAAGCAAGATGATGGACAACTAGTGGAAAAATTTCAAAAGCATCTAAAAGAAGATAGATACTTGATATACACGACAATGCAAAATTTGATGGGAATTCTACCAAGCCTATTCCAAAGGTCATTAAAGAAAACTATGCAATTTCTATAGAGGTCTGTATCAGTTCGGTCTATAAGTATTGCATCCCTGTCTCTAATTTATGAGATAAGTAACAATGTTGTCATCTTGTATTAATAACAACAAATATATTTTCTTTACCTTGTTATCAACACTTCATGAACAAGCCTACTTCACAATATTCTTGTTAAAACTGACTTAACGAGCATAATAGACTTGTATTGGAGATGGTATCTTTTGAGATTAAGTAATGGTAAGAAGTTTTCCTAGTTCAGAATAAGATTTTCTTAGTATCACACATTACACACCTCTTTTTTTGTTTATATATTACCATCTAGTGTCCAGAACACACTAGCCTGAAAAATCCAAATTCATATCTCATAGGAACCCTTAAAGGGTTTAGCTCTCCTTAGAAGCGGGTTTCTATTTTCATATCTTGAATAAATTGGGATCTCTCAATAAGTATGGAGGTATGCCATCTATTCCACAAATCCCTATGGTGGCATACATCACATACCTCTTGCCATTACATGCAAACTCTATTTTTCACATAAAAGAGACTCTCCAGTATATGGTATATCTATCTTAAATTACTTTTTTATAGAATTTTCCTTTTATGAGCTCCTAATTAATCTTTATAGAAAACTTTAAAATTCATATCAATTTAAATAAAAATACTTTTGTTTAGTTTAGCGTACAAATAATTCTATTTGACAAAAAATTATACTATTAGTCACTTATAAGTAACAAACCATTGTAGGTAAAGCAATCTTTTTATGCAATAAGGATAATTTTTCTTTATTTTTAGTTTTGGTTTGAAACATTGCAGTTTCTTTAGTTATAGCTATAACAGTATTGACATTAATTAGAATTAGGTTGGATTTGTTTTTTTAAAGATTTAGACATTTGAATCTGAATGCATATCGAATGATTAAGATGTTGTCTCTAGATCTGAAAACTAAATGATTAAAACTATTTCCTTTTCAATATTTGAATGTACAAAAAATATATTTGTATATATAATAAAATAAAAAATACAATTCAAGTAAAAACTAATTATATATTAGAAAAGTGTGTAATTTAATAAAACAAAATTATTATTTGATTGAAAAAAATATTTACGTTTGTTAGTGATAGTGGAGATGATTTATAATGATAGTTGTGGTGACAATGATTGATGTTAGTTATAAGTAATATTAGTGGTGATAGTTGGTATTGCAGAGAGTGTTATGATGGTGACGATTGATAATGGTGGTGGTGGTTGTGATGTGACGTTGCTTGATGTTAGTAGTTAGAGGTGTTGATTGTGATGGCTGAAAAATGAGTGAATGGTGGTTGACAATGTGTTGGTGCTAGCTGATGATATTGTTAGTTGTGATGGTGGAGATGGTTGTTAGTAGAGATAAATTATAGCGATGATAATGATTGAAGTGATGGTAGAGTTCGCATTACTAGTAACAATGGTGGTGACTATCGAAGAATGTGTGGAGGTTATGATGTATTAGTGGTAGTTATTGGTGGTGCTAGTTGTGATAGATAAGTTGGTCGATAGTATGGATTGTCCAGTAGTGTTTGATGATGGTGGTGGTGTTGATGGAGGTGGTGGCATTAAATATAATTAGAATAATAGAGGTAGTAGGTGTGGTAGTGGTTGACAATAGTGGTTGGTAGTGATCTTTGTAGTAGATGATGGTTGTGATGGTGGAGGTGGTTAGTGATGATGGGTGGTGGTTGACAATGATGGCGGTAGAAAAGGTAGCGATGATGATTATGAATAGAGTGGCGGTGAATATTATCCAACACCAGAATACCTCTTCAGACCTATTAAGACTTGATTTGAGATCTGAATGATTAAGACCTATTCAGACCTATTAAGAGCTAAAATCTTGATTAAAAAAATGTACTTAATGGTATGAAGTATAAACCATTCAGATTCAGATCTCCATTAAGTGCAAACAAATGAGCCCTTAGTGAGCATCACATCTCACCAAGTATTATATTTCTAAAAAGTGCTCCACTTTATGTCATTTTTTATAATTTTATCCTCATTATCATAAGGTACACATAAAATGTGCCTCCACAGGAACTAGTTTGATAAAAAATGGAAAAGAACCTATTCTAGTGGTGTATAAGAACTATTTAAATAACGGTATATCATTCAAGCCCTCATATCTTCAGCATATTCCTTGATCTTTAGAGATGAATCTTCAAGTTGAGGGATCTGCTAGAGATTGATTATTTTTAATGAACCAATACCCCGAAACTAGGAAAAGTCTCCTCAAGCTTATCATATTCTAACAAATATAATTTTTTCATGAACGGGAAGGTTCCTCTGCAAACTCCCAGTTTGTAAGAGACACTTGTTCCAAAGTCAAAAATTTTGAGACTCTCAAAGATATCTTCCTCACCATGTTTTATTCTTCCCTCGGATTATTATTCTCACAAGGTAAATTAATTAAAGATTGGGGAGTTTCCGTATTATTGATAGTGAATCAGATGCTAAAGGAAAGGTGTGACCACCCAAAACTAGGTCCTGGGGTAACAAGCACTAGGAACCACATAAGGCCCGAGAGTACCTCTTAAGCATTATGAGAATTCTAAGTGGTAGAAGAAAACACTTGTCAGAGATATACTAAAAAACTATATAAAACTCATTAAACCATTTAAAATCTCCAAAATAATACTGAAATACTGAAACTCCTATTCAACATCAACATCAGTCTACAAAGCCTCTATACAATACTGAATTATATAAGCCAGTACAATGTCCCAACAATACCATAAAGTAAAATACTAGGAAGTGTAAATAAAGTCTACCTTCCAAAGTATGGAGGGCTCACAAAAGCTACAGTTGTCCCGAACAATCCTAATGCTACATAAAACCATGAAAATGTATCTCCGAACCTACACCATAAAATAATGTAACGTCTAGAGATAGTTAATACGTGTACGAAGAACAAGGAATTTTATAAGATACGCTTTATAAAAGATTACCATAAAATTAAAACCTAAACATAAAAAGGAAATATATAAATAGTACCTCTAAAGTTAAAACATAGGCATTCTGTTCTTTAGATATGAACTTGAAGGTATCACCAACTTTTATTATATCACCATGGGCTATGTGGGTCTGATCAATGCTTGATAGACTAAGCCCCAAGCCACATTTGACGCATGGATTGAGATTATATCATAAATGCCAATGAAATCACCCTTATATAGGTAAAACATAAGTTCATCCTATTAAGGATTGAACCATCTCTACGTCAACAAAACATAAGCTTTAGATGTTAAGCCATTTGGACTAAAACCTTATCGGTTGACCATCTAATTCTCTTTAAGCCCATATTTTAGAAATTTCAAATCATTACACATCATTAAAAATATTTCATTTCCATTAAGGGCATAGATCATGTTGGGTATTGTCATATTATACTTGCAAGTCGTCACCCACATCACCATAAGGTCTATCATTAATTTATTGTGACCACCAAGTCAAAAATCATGTACAACATGTTCTTTGAAAGTCATTCAAATCATTTATAAGACCTATTAACCATTTAGGAGCCACAATATTCAAAATCTTGTGTAAAATAATTTGGCATAGGGCAATTTATTCTCATTTCAGCATAATGTCAATATATCGTAACACTTAACAAGTATGGATTTTTGACCCAAAAGCATTAAAAAAAATGCACCAATAAGTCTAAGGAAATCTCACTAAAAGATTTTCCTTGCAAGTCCACATTTATCTCATAAATTCATAAAACCATTTGCAACCTTATCATAAAACTCTAAATACCTATACATATATAAGGATCAACAAATTACATATTTGAAAATAGATTTTGAAAGGGCTGTTCTACCTACCTTAGAAACAAAAATGACAAAGAAACTTGAAAAAATCACCTTAGTTTCTTTCTTGAAGCCTAGCGTGTTTTTAAAATTTTGGGAGTATAAGAGGGGAGTTCCAATTATGATTTGGGCTAGCTAAATGAGCGAGAGATGTTTTAGAATGATTGGAGACGATTTCTATTAAGGAAGAGATAAAAAATTCCTAAAATTCTCATATAAATTTGGAGAGGTTAAAGACTAGAAAATCCCTCTGTGGATGATATGAGACGAAAATATAAAAATGGAAATAAACACGAAAATAAAGGAAAATAATGAAAAATGAGACAGTAAAGAAAGGATTGATAGATTGACATAAATCAATAATGAGAGGACAACCAAGGGTATACCAAACTCTAAACCTTCATATCAATTACCAACAACACCAACCTCTTAGGAGGCCATAACAGAAATGGATCTCGAGCACCCATGTTTCTAAACAACCAAACAAACTCCCAACAAGTTTCAATAACACTTGCAAGTGTATCTCAATTCATCATTCAACTACTAAATCTAAAGTGATCAAAACCTAGCAATTTATAGCCATGGGCAATTTATTATAAGATGGGCTAAAAAGTGACCATAAGTATCAAGGGGTCAAAAAGTGGCCCTAAATACCAAATGCCCATATGTGGGCCCAAACTCCCTTCCTTTGCTTTGTGGACCTTGTATACTCTATGTTATCTTCCAAACACAATGTGGCTCAATACTATAGGGGTGGACATCATCAATTATAGCTATTCCTGTGCTACAAGAGATCCTTCAATCCCGTATGTGCTTCCCTAGGATGATCAAGTCATAGATTCTAAGGTTTGGCCCTTGAATCATAGATCCCAAAAGAGTCGAGCTCGTTTGGTTCATATCATCCTCTCTTTCTTGAATAGGATTTGTCCTTGAATCCAACTCTTTTTTCGACTTATCATCATACTTTCCAAGCTTGGAATCCTTTCGCAAGAATTTTGTTAGGCCTTTGAGCTTATTTTCATAAGTCATTTTCCTTGCATCTTCCTTTGAGATTGTTTGTTCATAAACCTGCTTAAATGAATGAGGGGTGCTAGGTAAAATGCTAACATCATGGCTTGCAAGTAACAAAGAACCCTTGTTGGAATTGCCTTTTTCAATTTAGGAATACTCATTGCTTAATTGGACATATTCTTGAGGTCCTGGGGTAAAATTTGGATGGTTGAACCCAGTGTTTGGTTAAAGAGTCATTTCTCCATGTTTTCTAATGATCTTCAATTCGTGTCATGGATCCATTTATTTTATCCACCGTTCATTGCATCCCCATGAGAGCTTTCATAAAGATATCAATGGTTTCTCCACCCATGGCTTCTTAGTATAATTGAGAAATGAGAGAAAAGCTCTATTGGTGACTCAATTGAAAGATAAAGGTAAGGACTTTGAATTCAAGAATCAAAATAAGAAAGAAACAAATCAAAAATGACAAAACAAATAAAGAAATATAACATGAGAGACTTAAATTAAGAGTTTAAGTAAGAAACCAAAGATAAAAGAAAGAAAAGACACAAGAAATTAAACCACAAAAGAAGAACAAACAAGAATGAGATTTAAGATTGAAGAAAATGAAACTAGAATTCAAACCTTGAGCTACAAAGTTTTTAGAGTGATAAGATGTGTCTAGGACTTGGATCTGATGTTGAGAAGAGGTTGATGAGCTTTGATTGGCGTTGTTAGGGGGGTGATTTGGACGAAAATTCAAGAGTTTTTGGACTCTTCAATTTGAATTTTTAAACTCAAGAAGCTTGAATTTCTTGTGGTCCCCCCTTTGTACTCTCCTTTGTTCTTTTTTTTTGGAATATTTCTTTTTGATACCTTTTGATTCTTTTCTCTTTCTGGAAGATTGGAATATACCCAAGAATAAACAAGTACAACACCCTTTTCTTGGATCATTTTGGATCAAACACCTTCTTTTGGATGAACTTTTAAGATGAATATAGCAATCTCCTTAAGAACACACCAAGAATAACAAGAACATCAAACTTTCTAACTTTTGAACCGATGATCGGAATGCGATATAATTTTGAACTAAGGCTATTTTGAACCTTCTAAACATATTTCAAACATCAATTTGTTCAATTTCTCAATCGAAAAATCCAGATCTCGAACACACCTCACTTTCTTCAAGTTCAAGCCCACAACATATTAGAACACATAAATCAACTTTGATTTAGCTCAAATTCGAACCCTAGACTCCTGTAGTGTTAGATAACACAAATACAACACTAGAAACACAAGCAGAAACACAAAATCTAAAACTCAAATTATGACCTAGGGTCAAAAATGGAAATAGTAATTTTTTATTGTGATTTTTGTTTTTTGGACACTTCTTTTTTGTGATTTTCAAGATAACAAATCCAAGATTGACTTTGTAGGAATGAAATCAAGAACATCTATAATACCAAATCATACGAGATGAAAATATGAAAACATAAATGAACAAAAAAATAAAGGAAAATAATGAAAAATGAGAGAATAAAGAAAGGATTGATAGATTGACTTAAATCAATAACGAGAGGACAACCAAGGGTATACCAAATCCTAGTCCTTCGAATAAATTACCGAAAACATGAACCTATTATGAGGATACAATAGAAATGGATCCCGAGAACCCATGTTTCTAAATAACCAATGAAACTCCCAATAAGTTTCAATAACACTCGCAAGTGTATCTCAATTCATCATTCAACAACTAAATCTAAATTGATGAAAACATAGTATTTTTATACATGGGCTACTTATTACAAGATAGGTCCAAAAGTGACCTTAAATATCAAGGGGACAAAAAGTGGCCCTAAATACCGAATGACCATTTATGGGCCCAAATGCACTTTCTTTGCTTTGAGGACCTCGTACACTCCACGCTATCTTCAAAACGTGATGTGGCTCAATACTACGAGGGAAGACTTCATAAAATATTGCTATTCCTACACTTTAAGATATCCTTCAATCCCGTATGTGCTTCCATAGGATGATCAAGTTATAGATTCTAAGGTTTGGCCCTTGAAGCATAGATCCCAAAAGCGTAGAGCTCATTTGGCTCATATCAGTGGATGATGTCACCCAAATTATTGCTTAAATATGATATAAATAGACATTGATCAAATATCGGATCCAACTAGGTTAGGATTGATCCATGAGGAATAGGTCAAATTATCTATCAAGTGTTTATCTAAGTGATCAATAATTAGTCTCCAGTAAAACTAGGGGCTTTGTAAATTAGAATTCCATTACTAATAATTATTGATTTCAATGGATTTGTAATGAAGATATGAGAGGAACTAGGATTGTGTTCCTTAAGAACTTCATAATTCCATAGGTTCTTTGTACTTGTGATCTTGTTCGGTGCGTAGAGTGTAAATTGATTGGTTATTTTTACATAAATAGCTTTCTGCACTCTTTTAAGTTCCTCAAGTAAGTTTTCTATCTTTCTGAGTTTTACACTACCAACCCATATCTTAGAGCCCAGTTAGCTTTCCCGGATTATCTACTCAAGCTATTAATTAAAGGTTGATAGCTCTTAGTCTCTACTGCTTATTTCCTTTTTCCATTTGTTAAATATCCATTTGTTTACTGTAAATATAAGGCAAGTTCTAATGTCTGCTATTGTTAAAAAAATAGTCAAACTGAGGAGAACAAGAATACCCACTCAAACATCCTTTGAGAATCACTTTGTACTATAAATACTACTTTGTTAATCCTTCATGGTTCCCATAACCCTAGTTTTAATATTTTTCTACTCATAATTTCAAGTGCATAATAATAATTTTGAGAAGAAATCATAATGATAAACTTACAAGAATAAGATGAAAATCACAAATCTTACTTATGAATTAAACCCTTAAACTTGTGTTTATATTTCAAAGAACAACAATATGTCTCAAAAGTATCCATAGAATGTAACTTAAAATAATAGACATTCTAGGAATATTTATAGACAAACATAAAACCTATCAAAAACATAATAAGATTTACTGAGTGGGAACATAAGATGAAGAAAGGTATGATCGTGTTTGATACCACGATCATCCTTGGTGCTCATAGGTTGGCACTTTTCATGACCCAATTTCTCAGTTCATGATGGCGCCTACTAAAATCCACTTGTTGGCAAGCATAAACCCATAGTTCAAAACTGCTAGTAATGGACTACCCATAAGAACGAAGGGAAGATTATCGAATAGATGTAATAATGGACTAATGTAAATATGATAATCCCAAAACCTAGTGGAATAAGTATAACAGCTTCTAATGTAAGAAGGATACAAATATGGTACTCAATGAATATAAAAATACAACCATCTCTAAATAAAACATAGATACTCGTCTAGTACATAAGAGGAAGGAAAGTAATACTTCAAATGTTAGGAGCTCACTCTATGTCTTTGAATTATGACTTCTTTGCACTATGTGCACCACACTAGTGATAACCCGTACTATGATCTGCATTCTGTAGAAGTGTAGTATGAGTACCAAATATTTGGTAAACAGTAGGCAACTGCTGACTGAGGTCCAAAGATAATGCAGATACATATAACATATAAATAGAATAGAAACTACTTTGAAATATCCAGCAATCACATATGAAAACCAATGAGATAATAAGGATAAAATATCCTATTAATGTCCAAGAAACTAACATAATAAGGATAAATAAGTATTAATGATGAACAATCCTATTCTAGACATAATCAAGAGTCTTAATACTATACCATATATCATCGTCCAGTGTATAGAATAAGAGAGAATAGAAGATATATTTAAGTATACAAGGCTAAGGAATAAATATGCAATCTAAACAAATGAAAGGAAGGGATATAAGGTAACACCATAGTTACATATAGATTGATATACATACATATATATAAACAAGGTCAACTTGAGGTACAACCTAAGTCATCAGTCTAGCATTTTAAGACCTGATAATCATAGAAGGAAGTCGTGCAAAAATTCATTGGGGTTTCTAATCCATACGTCTAATCATGAGATAATCATGCATAATAATATAATTAAAAGATAAAAAAGCCAGAATCATACCTTGAATTTCAATATAGGATTGTTAACAAGGATGCCCCAAACTATCCATAACAATGATTATAGCAACAATAATAACAATAGCAACAACAATGCGAGTAACCGACTAGTCCAGGCAAATAATACATAATTGAGCCTTTCACAAACCCCCACCACCCAAGGATTAGAAGGTTCAATCAACATACAATACACCATAAGCTATACGCATCACCCATACCTATGCAACTCCCTATAAGGCTGATAGATATAGGCACATACTGGTGATAGGTAATGCACATGCAAAAATAAATGCCTAGATATTATCTCACATCATCAGTATCATAATCACTATCTAGACTTAAACCAATAAATATATAATTTATAGCCAAACTTAAACTAGTAAATATATAATCGATATTTGAACTCGAACCTAGATATATAGAATCATTATTTGGCCTCAAACTGGGAAATATATAATAAATATCCAAACTCAAACTGATAAATATATAATCAGTAGCTCTATCATATCTGCATATTCAATATTATCAATTATCGAGATTTACCTGAAAGTCACATCATCAATACCATTATCCTTCTCTGTCCTATATCGAAGAGATTTATATATTAGTATATAATAGGTTCATAGATATAAGCCATGGATAAAAAGAGCGTAAATCAATAAATCCATTTCTCGTCATAACTTTGATACTTAATCATTGTTAAAATGTAGAAAGAGTCAAAATCTCTCAAGATCAGAGTAAATAGTAGTGTCATAATCATAGATTGAAATCTGTCTTGATCGAATCTTTAAAACATCCTTTACAAATCTATTTATACACATAGGTTGTTTATTTAGATGGTGCAATTATTGGCATGAAGAATTCTATTTTAAGGTGAAAAGTGGGCTTTAACCCTTATTTTGGAAAATCAGCACTAAAATCATATTTTAGTTAGAACATATCATTTATCAAGTTAATGCTCATGAGTATGGCTAGTCTATGCATTCCATCATCAGTATTCAAACAATGGAAGAATAAATATCAACACAAACTACAACCACATCCTTTACAAGGATAAATACTTCTCGGTTGTCCAACTAATATCATAACACATTCTTGGGCTCAATTATGTGTTTGAAATAATTATAACATCATAAACATGGACTTAGGCACAAATACATATCTAGAATCCATATCAATAATCATATTCATAAGCCACAACATATCTATGAGACATATCATATCTATAAGGAATCTCACATCTATAGGCCATATATCATAACTATGTGTATGACTATATCATAAAGCATGTTGATGGACTATATCATGAAACAAGTATGAAAACCATATCATATCTATAAGTCATTAATCATAATTTGGGAAAACCATCATCATTCATGAAGTCATCAAATCACCTTATACTAAAGTATCTCTAGTATCAACTATGTCTAATATGCATAAATAAGTCCACAAGGGCTAACACAAGTCTTGGCCTAAGGTGGGCCAGAGGAACCCACTTATAATCCTCAAAATTCCTATTTAGGCAATTTATACCCCCGACTAGGCTAAGATATATAAATTGATTTCTAGATGGTACATAAGCCATAATTAATCCTAAAATAGGAAATCCACCTAGAACATGAGCACTTTAGTAAACTCTACCATAATTATGGTTTCAAGATCACTAAAATAGCCCAAATAAGGTTAATCATGTTATCCATGCTTCTAATACTTAAACTATATCCAAAATATAGCATCATATAATAACCATTCTATGAATCTACTCTATCCATGAAAAAGACAATGGGATCTTAGAAATATAACGAGCATTAGCTCTTACGTGTCAAATCTCTGATCTAATCCCTAAACTTAAATAATCAAAACTACGTTATGGTGTTTACCCATAATCAATGTTAATATTCATATTTACATGCAATATATAAAATATATCATATTGTGAAGAAGATTAGACAGAAGCCTACCTTAAAGACGAGCCATAAATCATTGAATAATCCATAAAATGTATGTCTTCACTCCATGATCTCAAAATACTGCTATGCTATCAAAATCATAATCTATACTCTATTAGGAGTCAAATAAGAAATATATTTCCATTTAATAGGTCGGGTAAAAATTTGTGTCAAGAATGGGCCTGCTAGGCTCGTCAACGAAATTCAAATATTAAAACCATCATGAGGTCCCTCGAAGGATAAGGAAGTCGTGCTCAAAATTTGAGCATAAATAGAGCATAAATCGGGTCTCAAATCAACCCTTAATTTTTAAGAATTCAAATCCCTAATTTCTAACAATTTATCAAGATATTCAAGGAATCTTACCATAAATTCAAAGTGAAATCATGGAATAATCATTATCCAAGCTCCACAAATTATCTACAAGATTTAATCCCACCTTATCAAACACATTAGGGTTTTTAAATCTTAAGAAATGGGTGAAAAATAAGTAAAATTGGGAAAAAGGCATCTATTTATACCCATTCCAGGCATTCAGATGTCGCTATCATGATTTAGCACCGCGATCGCGATCTATACACGTAAATCATATGTCGTAATCACGATTTACCCTTCAAAATCATAATTATATCAATACATGGGTAAAATGTATTTGGATTAAGCAATTTATTGCAAATGTTCATAAAACGCCCTCCTAGATAATGATTTATGCATTGCGATCACGGTCACATTGATGTGCTATAAATTTATAGCATTTTTGATGCTTAAAATGGTGAAAATATTCATATTTCTTAGGTTGTTATGTTAGATATGGTTTTTTGGGTATGTTTTGTAGGAAATTAGGTTTTGAATGCTAAGTTCAAGAAAAAGTTGAAAAATGGAGTTTTTGGATACTTACTTGAGCATTTTTGGGCATATGTGGCTCTTATCAGGCGTATGTGACCAAAACATGTACCAAAACTTGAAGTCCAAGGACTTAGATGTAGGAATTTGAAGACCCTGTCATTTACTAAGGTTACTTGCAGCCTGTATGTAGCACATACAGTCTGTATGTGACTAAGGTAAGTGACAAAGTTGAAGATCCCGACAGTTGAGAGTGCTTCAGTAATTTGGCAATAACATTTCACCTCGACATCAAATTAAAGATAAGTTTATATCATAGCAAAGCTAATTAAATTATCTATCTGATGGTGTGCACTTTGCACTAACATATGTCCATATACAGTCTGTATTTAGCACATACGGTCCATTGTAGCTAAAGTAAGTGATAAAATCCAAGATCCAGAGAGTGCAAAAACTAAATGAAACTTTCTAGTACTTACCTAGGTCGACTTATGGATCATATGTAGTATATACATGTTGTTTGTGGCCCAAGTAAGTGGCCACTATTTTTTTTTTTTAATTTTTGTTCGGGGTTTGATTCCTAGAGTTTCCATGTAACCTAAATACACTCCTAAAATGTTTTTAGGTCTTATTATGTACAGTTAGCTAGTTTTCCTATTTTATTTAGGATTTATTTCTATAGTTTCTGGTAATATGTAAGTACCCATTAGGTTTTGTTTAGTATATTCATTCACATATTGAGAGGTTATTCAGAAAGAGGCCCTTTGGGGCTAAGTTCACAAATATATTTATGTTTTTAGTTTTTTATTGGTTTTGTTATTCAATTTATGATTTTGGAATTTCTCTTCTTATTATTGTGAGATTGATTTGAAATTTTGACTTTACATTACTTGATTGATATTATAACTATGAGCGACTAATTTCCTTAGCTAGGATTGTGGAAACCCTAGTGGACTAACAAAGTAAAGGAAGTCACAGTTCATTCTAGATAAAGATTCATCAGTGTATTGCATTTTGTTTATTCTTATTGATTTATTAGCAGTGTCCAACGTTAAGATCCCACCCATATTATTGCTACTTACTCCAAAAGAGGAGCAGTAAATAGGCAAAGAAAACTATAAGAGTAATTTGGGAGTAAATTTCGAAATTAGCTTACCCATTTTATCTTCTTAAGATGGTTAGTTTTCATCTAATAAATTAAGACCCATAAGGTGATATTTAACTAGGATTGATAATAAGGGTTAGCAAGGAAACATCTTGATACTCAAAAGGTAAAGAGTGAGATCCTTCAATGAGTCCACAAGACAGTTGATGGTACACAACTTATCAAATTTTGCATGTAAGATATTGAAATAGTTTGGCAGTGCACGATAAATCTGCGTAGTTGTGATTCCATAGAGAACACAAGCCTAGTGTTCATCTTAGATTATTTACAACCAAGACCAACCAATTCTTTTTCCTTTTAATATTTCAGAAAATCCCCCCTTCTTACTTTTCCACACTGCTTGGTTATTTTAATATGTTTGAGAAGGATTTATGATGTTTTCTCTTTGGTATTGACCCCAACCTTATTGGGTTACTATATTTGATAGCGACCTCTTTATCTTTCTAAGGAGGGGTAGTTTCAACATTCTTAATTTTTTGCATGATTGCCAAGGAATATGATTCAGAGTTCTTCATTGAAGTTATTGGAGTCATTAAGTTTTATTTTTTATTTTATTTTTCTACTATTTGTAATACCCCTTAAGATTCTCAGCTCTATTCAACCTTTAGATGCATGCTTAAAGAAGGGTCTAAGGCTTGAAATTTTCACCAAGTGTTGAGGACTTAGTCATTTCAAGACCCCAATACTTTACAAACTTTATTTTTTCCTTCGCAACTCTTTGACGTAGGTTTTCATGTTAAAGTATTTTAAGGTTGTTAAAGGCATGTATCAATAAAGTTCTGAGATTATTGGAGGAGATTTAGGGTGTGTTTTGATAGCGGAGGTAGAGAGCCCTCGTGATAAGACCAAGACACGCTGGTCATTCCACCAGACCAAAGTATGTATCCCAGAGGTAGCTCTATTAGAGCAAGGTTCATGGCGTGGTGGTCATTCCACTAGAGCAAGGTATACGTTGTAGAGTTGGCTCCATCAAACCAAGGTTTGCGGCATGAGAGTCATTACATCGAAGTAAGGTCTGCGGTGCACTAGTGTTGTGCATCCATCTTCTTGGTTAATGAGATCAAAGGGGTAATTGGGAATCTTTACCTCAACCCAAGTCATCCATAACATAATTTTTAACATTCCAAGGGGTATTATTTGCCCATTACCCTCAAAATTACTCACTAGAAACCCTTCCCCTTTCCCAAGTCAAAGTTCAAGCTTTTCCTCTCAAGAACACAAGGATTTAAGTTTGGAATACAAGATATCTTGAAGAATCCATTCAATTAAGAAATATGGGGTATTCATCAATGGGTTCCTTTTGCCCATTGAGCCCCAAAACCCTCTCTTGATTTAAAGCATGACCTTTTCCTTTATTATGAATTTTTACATGTTCAAGATGAGTTTAATCCATGTTTTTCCTTAGTAATTAGAATTTAATCCATGCCCTTCTATGATTCCATGTAAATTAGGTTATTTAATCCTTCAAATTTCAAGTTTCAATGTATATTTAAATTGATTCCATGTTAATTCATCCAATTATGGATTATACCAAGTGTGTATATTGCCTTTCCATGTTTAACTTATTCCCATGTTCCAGCCTATGCAGTTCATTAGTTTAATGAAACCATTCAGTGATGGCGGGTTATGTACACCCAATACCTAGGTGTTTACTTACGTTTCAAACCTTCCAAGTAATAAGTTAGTTAAACCATGGATCTTATTATTTACTCAGTTGTCATGATCATGTTGAGCACTATCATTTTTATGTTCAATTGAACTAAATTCAGTACCAGTGTCAGTTCAATTGGAAGTAGGATATAACACTAAGTGACCCCAGGGATGGGGAGCTCACCTACCAGTAGAGGGTATGATCCTAAGTAGAAATTGTGATTTCCAAAACTATGTAGCCAACATAGGTTTGAGATATCTTCCTGCCAGTTAAGGGTTGAAATATATCTCATAGGATCACCTTCCAGTCGAGGCTGACTCCCTAGTTCTTTAAGACACTAGTTTAGTGGATCCACCCAACTAGTGTTGATACTCATGCCAAGGTACTGACACCCTTCCAACTAGGATTACAGGTTGGACCCCAATTGTCTTATATTGAGGTATGTTGGTTACATTATAGATCCCATAATTTCAGTCAGTATTCTGTGTATCTCAGTCTAGGTTTTCTTGACCAAGGAATCAGAGTTTCTACTATTCACATATTTAAATCATTTTAACATGCATTACTTGGTATTGTATTCTCAGTTTTACATGTTCATGCATTCATGTTCAGTTTCCATATATATTTCACGTAGTCCTTACCTCATGTACCAGTACATTCAAAGTACTGATTACATACTATTCTCTTGCACTATGTTGTCTTATAACATTGATTATGACGCACAACTTCTCGATAAACCCTAGACAATTCGGCAGTTCGCTACAATAGTATTGATGAGTCCTCATCCATCGAGGACGTGTGATCTTATTCCAGTTATTTAAGTATTTTCTTATATTTATTTCAGTTGGAGTTAGTTAAGGGGTTTGTCCCATCAACTTTGTATATTTAGAGGATTTCAGATAGACAATCTAGTTTTCCAGTGTTTATCAGTTACTTCTGATATTTCATTTTATATAATTCAGTATTCAGATTGATAGTACCTTATGGGTTTATATTTTGTACATGTTATGTTTTTATGTTTTTATTCAGTGCTCACAGCTAGTACCTAACCATGGGTTAGTTTAGGGTCAATTGTTGCCTTTAGCACTGTGACCAAAGGGTAGCCTCGAGTCATGGAAAAACTTGGTCTCAGATAGTAAGGTTTTAAAGTTTCCTTAGGTGTCTGAATTTTGCATTGAGTAGAGTCTTATACACGGGTGTGAAGCGCGCCACACTTATGGACAAGTGGCTATGAGATGTATTTTGGAAAGTTCCCTTTTTCAGTATTTATGTCGTGCGAAAGAGCATGAGCTCTATTGAATTCCTCTTTCTAACTCATCCTTCATTATATTTACATATAATTTCTCCTAGAAGAAACAACACAAAAAGGAACGAGGATCAGCCTGCACCATCAATCGTTTAGGAAGATCCCCTGAATGACAATGTTTCTCATACTGAGTTCAAGGCTACTTTCATAACCTTGGCCCATTTTGTAGCTGTTCAAAACAATAAGTAGGCTATTGCCCCAGTCAATCCAGTGGAAAATATAGCTTCCATTAGGATTTAGGATTTCACCCAGATGAATCCTCCTTTGTTTTCTAGATCTATGTCTAAGGAGGATCCGCAGGTATTTCTTGATATGGTATTGAAGGTGACTAACATCATGTGTGTCATTTCAAATTAAAGTGTAGAATTGGCTGCATATCAGTTATAGGGAGTAGCTCACACCTAGTTTAGGTAGTGAAAGGAGGACAGAGTTATTGAGATAGGGCCTATAGAGTGGGGGGTCAGAGTTTACCACGGCTTTCCTAAATAGGTTCTTCCCACTTGAATCAAGGAAAGATAAGGTACAGGATCTCATAAACTTGGAGCAGAGAAGTATGAGCATGAAGGAGTACTCGCTCAAGTTTGCTCAGTTGGAAAAGTATGCTCATATGATGGTGGCTAACAATAGGTCCAAAATAAGTAAGTTCATACCTGGTGTGGTTACCGGTATATACAAATCTTTTGTCTTCATGCTTATGCATTACTATACCCAAGAACTTCACATTCCTTTATGACTTCTTACATAGCTGTAGACTTCTGTATCAGTCTTAAAACATTAGTAGAGTATTTGTTAGTGTCTACCCCAGCGGGTAAGTCCATTTTACCTAGATGAGTATAAAAAAATTATGCTGTCAAAGTCTCTCAAAAAGTTACTTCAGTTGATCTTGTGGATTTAGAGATGACTTATTTTGATGTCATTGTTAGCATGGATAGGCTCCACTGATGTTATCCCTCAGTCGATTGCAGAAATAGAATTGTCCAATTTTAGTTTCCTAATGGGCTAGTTATCGAATAAAGGGGTAGTACTTCAGTGCTTAAGGGTCAGTTTATTTCCAATCCTAAGGCAAGAAAGATATTATCTAAGGGGTGACTTTACTATCTCGTTCAAGTCAAGGACTCCAATGTTGAGATTTTGAGTCCTGAGTTATTTTTAATAGTAAGGGAATTTCCAAATATATTTCCCAAAGATTTTCTCAAAATTCCTCCCGAAAGAGAAATTGACTTCGAAATAGATCTTCTTCCAGATACCCAACCTATCTCTATTCCACCTTATAGAAGGTCTCTATCTAAGCAACCGAAATGAAGGAAGAGGAGACCCACTCACGTAATGGAAGTAACATTTGAAGGAACTCTTAGAAAAGGGTTTCATCAGGCTTAGCATTTTTCCATGGGGTGCTCCAATTCCATTGGTATGCAAGAAAAATGATTCTTTCAAAATGTGCATCGACCACCATCAGTTAAATAATTCACAATCTAGAATAGATATCCTCGTTCCAATATTGATGACTTATTCGATCAACTTTAGGGTGCAAGTTTTATCTCTAAGATAGGGCTCAGATCTAGCTATCATCAGAGAATGTGACATTCTAAAGAAAACCTTCAAAACTTGGTATGGTCACTTTGAATTCCTATTTATGTCTTTTGGACTAACAAATTCCCCTTTATCTTTAATGAACTTGATGAACAAGGTGTTCAAGCAGATCTTGGACATGTTTGTCATACTCTTTATTGATGACATCCTTGTCTATTCCCATAGTGAGAATGTTCATGCAGACCATTTAAGGATAGTGTTGTAGACCCTTAGAGACCATCAGTTATTCAGTAAATTTAGAAAGTGCAAATTTTGGTTGTGATCAATATATATCCTCGGTCATATTATTTCTGGGGATGGCATTTACATTGATCCTCAAAAGACCAAGGTAGTGAAAAACTGGCCTAGACCCATCACTCTATCAGATATCAGGAGTTTCTTGGGTTTGGCTGGCTATTACAGAGAGTTTGTTGAAGTTGTTTATTCTATTACTTCCTCTATGTCTAAAATATCCCAGCAAAAGGTTAGATTTTAGTAGCTAGATTCCTTCGAGAAGAGTTTTCAGGAGTTGAAGACTCAACTCACTTCCGCCTCAGTCTTGACTTTGCCAAATAGCACAAATGGGTTTATAGTTCATTGTGATATTTTTGAGGTTGTTCTAGGTAGTGTATTGATGTAGAGAGGTAAGGTCATAGCCTACGCCTCTAGACAGCTTAAACCCCATAAAAAAGTTATCAGAGCCATGATCTTGAGTTTGTAATTTTTTCTTTTACCTTGAAAATTTGGAGGCACTATCTTTATAGGTTTCATGTTGATGTGTTCATGGATAACAAAAGTTTACCATACGTGTTCACGCAGAAAAACTTAAATCCTTGCAAGAGAAGATGGCTTGTGTTATTGAAAGATTATGATATGAGTGTGTTGTATAATTTGGGCAAGGGTAATGTAATGGTTTATTCCCTTAGTAGATTGTCTATGGGTAGTGTTGTCTATGCCAAAGGTAATAAGAAAGAGTTAGTCTATGAGGTTCATCTGCTTGCTAGGAGTTTTGTTGGATAATTTGGCCTAAGGTAGTATATGGGGTCAAAATGGATCACAATCTTCATTGATTGTCGAATTAAAAGAAAAAAAAGCGGAGATCCTAGTTTGATTAAGTTTAAGAAGGCAGTTAGAGATTAGAAGGTAGAGGTTTTCTCCCAAGGGGGAGATGGTGTGCTTTGTTGCTAGGACAAGTAATGTGTTTCATGTGTTGATGGTTTGAGAGAAAGAATATTAGAATATACTCACGGTGTGCGGTATTTTATTCATCTCGAAGACACTAAGATGTACCATGACTTAAGGTAAATCTATTGGTGGAGTGGTATGAATAAAGATATTACAGAGTTTGTGGCTAAGTGTTCAACCTGTCAGCAGGTTAAGGTTGAGCACCAAAGGCCTAGTGGTATACTTCAGTAGTGCAACATCCTCACTTGGAAGTGACAGGTGGTAAGTATGGATTTTGTGATAGGATTGCCTCGTATGCATCGTCAGTATGATTTGATTTAGGTTATTATAGATAGAATGACCAAGTCAGCCTATTTCTTGCCAATTTATACTTTGTACTCAACTAAATATTATGCCAAACTTTATCTTAGGGAGCTAGTAAAATTGCATGGGGTTCCATTATCTATCATTTCAAATAGAGGTACTCAATTTACCTCTAATTTTTTGAAGGCTTTCCAGAAAGGTCTTGGTTCCCAAGTTCATCTCAGTATATCTTTCCATCCTAGATAGACGGTCAGGAAGAGAGAACGATTTAGACCTTGGAGGTCATGTTAAAAGCTTATGTTATTAACTTTAAAGTTAGTTGGGATGACCACTTATCTTTGATCGAGTTTGCCTACAACAATATTTATCACTCCAGTATTCAATTAGCTACCGTTTGAAGCACTCTATGAGGGGAGATGTAGATCTTCTATAGGCTGGTTTAAAGCAGGTAAGACTATTTTGATAGGGCCAGATTCGGTGTTTGAGGTGATGGAAAAAATTTAGTTAATTCGAGAGAGGCTAAAGACAACCCAAAGTAATCAAAAATCTTATACAGATGTGAGGAGAAGGGATCTTGAGTTTGATGTTGGTGACTTGGTCTATTTGAAAATTTTGCCTATAAAAAAAGTAAAGAGATTTGGCCAGAAGGGAAATCTCACTCCCTGCTATGTTGGCCTATATAGAATTTTGAGCCATTTTTGGAAGGTATCTTATGAGCTTCATTTCCCTACAGATTTGACATCAATACATCCAGTGTTCCATGTTTCTTTGTTACATAAATGCATTGGTGATTCAGCTTATGTTGTTCCTTTATAAAGTGTGGATGTTAAGGATGGACTTTCCTATGAAGAAGTCCCAGTCGAGATCCTTGATCATCAAATTTGTCGTCTAAGGAATAAAAAAGTTACCTTGGTTAAAGTTCTATGGAGAAATAAGACCGTTGAGGGAGATACTTAGGAAGTATAAGAAAATATGCGAGCCAGTATCCTCCTCTTTTATCCACAAAATCAGACTCATCTTGAGGTAATGATTTTATTTCGGTTAACTCTTTTTGATCTCTGTTTCAGCTATATAACTATTCTTATGTCATAACATGCATTCACAAAATCAGTTTAGCCCATGTTGCATGTATCATGTTTCACACCTAGTTATTTGATCATATTTAATTTATCAGTATTCAGTATAGACTCTTAGTTTTCTTAGTATATCAACTTAATCAATTTCATTTGAGGATAAATGTTCCCAAGGGGGAGATATTCTAATACCCCTTAAGCTTATAAACTCAATTCAGCCTTTAGTTGCATTCCTAAAGAGGGGAAGGGCAAGGCTTGAAGTTTTCACTAATTGTTGAGGACTTAGTCATTTCAAGACCCCAAGACTTTACAAACTTCATTTTGACATTCCCAAACCTGAGACATTGGTTTTAGAGTTGAAACATGTTTAGGGTTTTTAAAGGTATGTCTTGGGAGAGTTTCAGGATTATCGAATGGATTTTGGGGCATGTTTGGATAGTAGAGGCAGAGAGCCCTCGTAATAAGCCCATGATATGCTAGTCATTCTACCAGAGAAAGGTCCATGGCATGGAGATGGCTCCACCAGAGCATTGTTCATAGTGTGAAGGTCATTACACCATAACATGGTCCATGATGCGGAGGTGCTTCCACTGGAGCAAGGTTCATGGTACGGGGGCCATTCCACCAGAGCAAGTTTTGTGGCATGATAGTTTTGTGTGTACAACTTCTTTATTAACGATATCAAGGGGGTAATTGGGTTTTTTCCCTCAACCCAAGTCATCCATAACACAATTTTTAACATTCTAAAGGGCATTATTTTCCCATTACCCTCAAAATTACTCTCTAGAAACCCTTCCCCTTTCACATGAGCGAAGTTCAAGCTTTTCCTCTCCAGAACACAAGGATTTAAGTTCCAAATAAAAGATTTCATTAGGAATATATTCAATTAAGGTATGTGGGGTATCCATCAATGGGTTTCTTTTGCCCATTGAGCCCAAAAACCCTCTCTTGATTTAATGTATGAACTTTTCCTTCATTATGAAATTTTACATGTTCAAGATGAGTTTAATCTATGCTTTTCCTTAGTAATTAGAATTTAATCCATGTCCTTCTACGATTCCATGTAAATTAGGTTATGTAATGCTTCGAATTTCAAGTTCCTATGTATATTTAAAATGAATCCATGTTAACTCATCCAATTTATGCATTAATATAAGTATGTATATTAACTTGCCATGTTTAACTCATTCCCATGTTCCAACCCATAAAATTCATTAATTTAATGGAATTTTTTATGTTTTGGGTCTTTGAACTATGACATTATATCACTATTTTATTATTGTTATTAAAGTTTATAATCATTCAGTGCTGGTGGGTTATGAACACTAGATACCTATGTGTTTACTTATGTTTCAGACCTTTCATGTAATGAGTCAGTTAAACCATTAATCTTATCATTTACTCAATCGTTATGATCATGTTGAGCACTATCACTTGTTATGTTCAGTTAAACTTAAGTCAGTACCAATGTCAGTTCAGTTGAGAGTAGGATTTAGCACCGATTGAACCCAGGGATGGGGGTTTCACCTGCCAGTAGAGGGTGTGACCTTTAATACCAATCCTTGAGTTCTAAAACTATTTAAATATCATAGATTTGAGATGTCTTCCTACCAGCTTAGGGTTGACATATATCTCGTAGGAGAACCTGCCAGTAGAGGGTGACTCTCTAGTACTTCTTGACACTAGTTTAGTGGATACACACATCCACTATTGGTACTTGTGGCAAGGTACTAACATCCTTCTAACTAGGGTTATTAGTTGGACCCTAATTAGCTCAGATTAAGCATGTTTGTTAAATGATAGCTCCCAGAGTTCCTGTCAGTATTCTGTGTATCTGACTCTAGGTTTACTTGACCAAGCAATCATATTTTCATTTGTTCAGATATTCAGATCATTTCAGTACATTCTTTATTTGTTCTTGCATTATCAGTTTTATATGTTCATGCATTCATGTTCAGTTTCCATATGTATTTTAATTAGTCCTTACCTCATGTGCAATTTCTTTCAAAGTACTGATCACATACTTTCTGTTACACTATTTTGTCTTATAACATAGATTCTGACATATAGTTCTCGATTAACCCTTGACATCTCAGAAGTTCCCCACAACAACATTGGTGAGTCCACATCCATCGAGGATGTGTCATGTTATTCAAATTATTTTAGTATTTCCATATGTTTAGTTTATTTGGAGTTAGTTAGGAATTTGTCCTATCGACTCCGTACATTTAAAGGCTTTCAGATAGTGTAGTTTTCCAGTGTTTATCAGATAATTCAAAAATATTGTTTTATATAATTTAGTAATCCTATTAATAGTACCTTATAGGTTTATTTTCCATACATGTTATATTATTATTATTTTATTCAGTGCTCACAGCAGGTACCTGACTATGTGTTAGCTTAGGGTCAATTATGGCCTTAAGCATTGTTGTTGTGACCAAGGAGAAGCCTTAGGCCATGAAACTATTCCTCTTTGTAATGTGAAATCTTGGATAGAGGAAGTATGGAGTGATGAAGAATTCCTTATTATTGAGCCCTTTCATTTTGATATAGTGAGTTATTGTATAAGTATGGAAACTATAGTGTGAGAACATAAGGATAGCCTAATTGAAACAATAATACACCTTGACAAAAACAATCATGATTTTATTTAAAAGGTTGATAGGTTTGGCTTGGATATTTACAACTTCCAAGTATGATTGAATGTAAAAGCTGTTGGTGTAGTGCCCAACAACCTAGTTATGGGTGGTGTAAGACTTAATGAATTCTAAAAATCCAACTTGAGGAGCTAAAATTAGAGAAGTCTAAAATCGCTCCTACTCTTTTGGATAGCTTCATACTTAAGGAAATAACAATAAAGTTATGCGAGGATGTAAAGAAGACTGCCAATCCTAAGTTAAGGCACAATGGGCCTCATTCAAAGCACTTTTTCATATTGTGTTAGGATAGTCAGATCTTAGTTGAGCCATCTGAACCTGAAGAAGAGTGAAAAGAGGAGGAAACATATGTCTACATTCTTGAATTTGCTGAGCCATAATCAAAGAATCACATTCCTCACATAAGGGCCGCAAAGTACAACATGCCACATCCATTTCTTGGTTCCTTTGTTTTTATACCTTCTCCCCATGAGCATAATGGGAAATCCAAAAAATAAATTAGGGGTGAAATTCATAAGTTAAAAGTGGAAAGAGAAAACTAGAAGCCAACTCTTGGGCTACCTTGATGAAGTCTAAGTAATCAAGGTACCCATGGGCTTTGTGGGAAAGTCTGAGTAACCAACCAAGCCCTATCATGCCACGACATTAAATGAGGCTCTTCTTGGGAAGTAATGCAAGGTATATTTTTATTTGTATTTTTATTCGTGATTGACGTTAGATCTCCGCATTTATGGTGTCACAGGTATATTCCAAAGTCCCTTATTTTTTAGTAGTTTGATGCATTAGGGAAAATACATGAGTTTATGTTAAGGGTAGGGTGCCTTGCGGGTCTTGATGTTATCTTGGGTTTTTTTTTGCCATGCCTCTTTTCCTCGGAGTCCTTTTCCTTGTAGAGCTAGCATGTTTAGGCATAGTATGTTTTTTTTTCATGATTTCTTGTGTTTAAGTAGGAGAAAAATGATTATTTAGGGAAGTTGACATGTTTTTGATTTTTGAGGAAGATGTTACCCCATTGAACTGTATGCATGAATATATGTATGACTATTTTGAATCTTGTTATAGAAAAAGGATTAGGGATATGATAATCTTTGCTAATAGTTGCATGAAACAGATAGCTAATAACTTGTGATACAGTCCAGAGCCAATGTGTACGTGAGATGCTATTTAGTTCCCTTTGTATGTTTAATCCAAAAATTGCCCTGTTAGTCTTGGTTAAGTCGTATGATAGTTGGTTAGGAAAGGATCATAGACCGTTTTTTTGTTTTAGTCTACTTTTAGCCTAAATGACCTTCCATGTGGAAATTAGTATCCCTTGATCCCTGTTTTGAGACTTGTAGCCTATTTATTTATTTTAACCTTTCACCTACCCATTCATATTACAATTAACCTATTTTTACCCTGGTCCTCCTTGGACATTATGCACCTCAACTCAGAAAAATCACCTAAGTTTAGGGTGGCTATCCTAGGGGTGTATAATGTAAAGTAGGTATGAAGAAGGGAAAAATAAAAGAAAAAGAAAGTAGGGCTGGGTGTGTTAGCAAAGTAAAAGCAAAAGAAAAAGAAATGAAAATGTTGGAAAAGAAAGAATAAGAAAACCACACCCAACCTGAATATGCTTAAAAATAAAAACGGAGAAATAAAGGTAGAATAAAGAAAAGTTGGTTAATTAGTGGAACTCAAAGTAATTTTAGTACCAAGGAGTCTTAGTTACTCTAAATATCCATATATGTATCATACCAGCCCTAATCCTACATTATAAGACAAGAAAAGTCCTATAGTGATCCTAACTTAAGTGTCTGAAAGCTAAGGTAAAGAAAATAAGGGCAAGCCTATGGTATTTGATTCGCATTGATTGGAACTTCTTTTTGAGTGTGAGTGTCTGTCCCTATATTGACATGCATGATTTTTCAATAAGTGAGTAGGGACTTCTTTGTTGTGAGGGCACATGGGTTGTATTGCTAGATGCTTACGTTTTTAGATAAGTGTAACTTGTATATGCATGATTCTTTGTTGCTAATGTAATGCCATAGCTTGATTCCTTTGTGTCACATTTATGTGCTTCATGTATACACACAGTTGGTTGTAAGTACTGAACATGGAAAGGGTAAGGTATTTTCAGCTAGAATTTATTATTAATTGCCATAGGTGTCTTAGGTTTATCTTAGTTAAGCATCGTCGTATTGTTTTTTTATGTTTTGTTTCCTTAGGACATGCAGCGTTCTAAGTTGAGGGTGTTGATATACTCTAAATTCTTGAAATTTTTTATGCTTAAAATAGTGAAAATATGCATATCTATTAGGTGGTTTTGTTAGATATGATGTGTTTTGGGTATGTTTTGCAGAAAATTAGGTTTTGGATGCTAAGTTTAAGAAAAAGATGAAAATGGAGTTTTTGACTACTTGAGCATTTTTGGGAATATGTGTCACTTACCAGGAGTATGTGACCAAAGCATGTACCAGAACATGAATTCTAGAGGCTTAAATGAAGGAATTTGAAGACCCTATCACCTACTAAGGCCACTGGCGATCCGTATGTGGCTAATGTAAGAGACAGAGTTGAAGATCCCAAGATTGAATTATGGAAAAATTAATTTCATTTGAAAGATAATTAAATTATCTATCTGATTGTGGGGACTTTGAACTTACCTATGTCCACATATATCCATATGTGGCTAAGGTAAGTGACAAAATACAAGATCTAGAGAGGGCAAAAGCTGAAAGAAACTTCAGGCACTTATCTGGGTCTACTTGCGGACCATATGATGTACATACTGATTTCTAGGGTTTCCATGTAACCTAAGTACACTCCTATAATGTTTTTAACTCTTATTATGTGCAGTTAAATAAGTTTTCCTATTTTGTTTTAAGTTTGATTTCTAGGGTTTCTTGTAATCTATAAATACCCTTTAGGCTTTGTTTTGCATATTCATTCACTTATTGAGAGGTTATTTAGAAGGATGCCCTTTAGGGCTAAGCTCACCAACACCTTTTTGTTCTTAGTATGTTATTGGTTTTTTAATTCAATGAAGACTTTGGGATTTCTCCTCGTATTATTGTGAGATTTATTTTGAAATCTTCTCTGGGGATTCCATGATTCATCTCATAATTATAAGCGGCTAGTCCCCAAGCTAGGGTTGTGGGAAATCTCGGGGATTAACAAAGTAAAGGAAGTGCCAAGTCATTCTAGATAAAGATTTTGGCATGTATAGCGGTTTCTTCGTTCTTATTTATTTCTTAGTGGTGTCCAACTTTAAGATCCTGCCTAGATTATTGCTACTTACTCCAAAATAGGAGTAGAGACTTGGAAAAAAAGATCACAACAGTAATTTGGGGGATAATTGCCAAAACAAGGTTACTAGTATTATCTTCTTAAGATGGTTAGTTTTCATCTAAAAACTTGAGACCCACAAGGTGATAGTTAACTGGGATCTAGGAAAATAATTAGTAAAGCGACGTCCTGAGACATAAAAGGTAAAGGGTGAGATCAATCAATTAGTCCACAAGATAGTTGATATAGATTTTGCATTTAAGATATCGGAATAGTTTGATAGTGCACAATAAATCTGCGAAGTTGAGAAGCCAGAGGGGACACAAGCCTAGTGTTCATATTAGATTGTTTACAACCAAGAGCAACCAATTATTTTCCTTTTTTCTATTTTAACAAATCCCCCCTTTTACTTTTCCACACTGCCTGGTGATTTCAAATATTTTGAGAAGGATTTCTAAAAGTATTCTCTGTAGGATCAACCCTAACCTAGTTGGGTTGCTATATTTTACAATGACCACTTTATCCTTCTAAGGAGGAGTAGTTTTGGCATTTTTAGAGATCAGATTCCAGCTTCATAAGATTTCCTAAGTCCAAAATTGACTTCAACCAGGTGTTTGAGATTTGTTCAGAACCCCGTACACACAAATTAACGATGTAACCATACCAAATTTGATATTTCAGATGTAATGGCACACTAAAAATTTCCATCCGAGGATGTTTCAACAAAATGTGGGTAACACATCTAAATTTCTGATTTCTCAACTTTCTGACCAATAGGTCTAAATGAGCCTGGGTGCCCTGGGACTCAAATAAAAGGTCTACATAGCCTAAAATCAATATTCCAGAGCTGATGACGTTGTTAGAATTCTCATACAAGGTCCTCTACTAGGAGTTTTGGCACGAGACCTACTGGTAAACAACAAAAGATCTAAAATAGAAAAATGAGCATAAAATCCAAACGAACTGTCCGATCATCATACTGACAGTTTCGGCAAGTCTTAAATGACCAGTAGCTACTATAGGAAGGATCGAAATATCTAAAATGCATGCAAATCATGAAAACGAACTAGAGAGTTATTACAATAATTTACTTCTTCATATTTCAAATTTTTACTTGCATGATGCTCAATATAAGCTCATGGTTCCCTTTTATGATCGTGACATCCTCTCATGGCTTCTACCTTTGTTTTTTCACTTTGTTGAATACTTCTTCCATGATCTTCAGTACAAGTTCATGCTATCATGGTACGGTCGTGGAATTTTCTTGTCTAATCCTTCTCATAGTTACATCTGAAAGAATATTTTTTGGAAATTCTTCCCACCATCACTCTTATGAATGTAGAATCTCTGAATGATCATGGGATGCTTTTATCTGAATAACATCTAAATACCATTTCCCTAATTCAAACTACGACAGCTATGGAAGATCATGATTAGATCCTATGCTTTTAGGAGGGCTCGTCTGATGTCCTTAAGTCCAAAAATTAGAACTTTACTTTTACAGACCTATTTTACCTGCAAAACCACAAAACCACATCATATCAATATTAACATACCTTTGTACTTGAAAATTTTTGTAGTTTTAAGCGTCAAAAGTGCCATAAGTCCACAGCACATCAACACCCTCAACTTAGAAAGTTTGAATTTCCTTAGGCAAACCAAACAAACCCAAACCTAAACTAAACTAAATGATGCTTAACCAAGAAGAACACAAGGGTAATATGACAATCATATTTTCAAAAATCGCTTAAGCATGCATGAATCAAAATATAAGTTCAACTCCCTCAAAATATAAATAAAACCTAAAATTCACTGTGTGTACACAAACTCCTTACCATAACACAATGGGATAATAAAATGGCATTACTTTATTAACAAACAAACTAGCATACAAATAAATGACACTACCCAAGCAAGCAACACCTATGATGTAGGCCCAACACATTCACATCAAAGAAGTCCCTAAAACTTAGAATATATGATAAATATCATGTAGGGGATTGAAATAAACACTCACTCACACAAAGAACTTCATACAACATGCATTTTATAACAAAGACTTGCCCTTATTTCCTACACCTTAGGTTTTTGGACTGTCAGACTATATCACTATAGGACTTTTATAGGCTTATAATGTAGGCTTGGGGATGGTAAGGTACATATGGATAAATTGACTAAACACTCTTTGGAACTACACTAATTTTGGCCCCACATTCCCACTTTCTATACTTTTCTCTCCATTTTACCTTTTCGGACCATAGGAGTGGTTTTTTTGCTCCTTTCTCATTTCTTTTTTAAATTCACTCTTTTTTTCACATTTCTATTATTTTCACACAATAACACACCATAATCCCTCTTATTATTTACAAACTTCTTCAATATACCTAGTTTCTTTTATGCACCATTATGATAACCACTCTCAACTCAGATGATTTTCTTCAGTTACGATGTATAGTGTCCAAGGAAGGACAAGGGCCAAAGTAGGTGTAACACCCCAAGATCCCATCCCAAGACGACACACGGTGCTTAAGGCCACACGTGACCTTAAGCTAGCCCTCTGAGCCTGTCAGCTCCTCTATAACTCATTATGACAATAATCAAGCTATAATAAAAAAGAATAACCATGTCATGAACATACTGGAATACAAAGAAATACTATCATGTACAATCATAATATTGAATTATGTACATACTAGTACTCTAGTCTGACAAAGCCTTTACTACATAAGACTAAGGAGCCATTGAGACAGATCCCCAACTGACCCGTACTAAACTAGAAATAAACAACCATCTATTATCAAGACAAAAATTGGGCACATAGGTCATCGAACCATGAGGACTCACCAACTGCACGAATGTAGATAGAGGTACTCGAAGATCACTGTCACTACTGAGACTGAGCACCTGAAACTACATCACGAGAAAATATAGAACACAGAAGAGTATGGGAATCAGTACTTGGGAATGTACTGAGTATGTGGGGGTGCAGGCAACATTTAAATAATATGATAAATGTATAAGAAAATCAAGCATACTGATAATAATGACTCTCTTCTCTTGAGTTAACTCAAACATATTTTCCATAAATCATCAATAATAACACATGCTTCATAAATCTCACAAACCGTTGGACTCAACTCAAACTCTTTGACTTATAACTTAGAGTGACTCGGTAACTCATGAAACTTGGACTACTATGGACTTAGGAGTTTCTTATAACCGACATAAACATGTGAGCTTACATGGAGTCCAACATCTTGCCCACATTGGGGAGAGCTATTCTACCCTTTCCATCGGAGTAGAACCTTAACTTTAGTGATAACTATCTTCGCCTTTGGCCCTTAATCTAAATCCTATGGTGGCACATAGTTTTGGGGAAATAGGATGCGCTGAACCCATACTTCCCGCTCGTGCTAAATACTACTCCCGGACTTAAGCTCAGAACGTATTAGGAAATCCACCTTAATCAACTCAAGGGTCTATCATGAAGACCAAAATATAATTATATATCTCATTTGTAAATCATAATCAACTTGTGGATTCCTAACTTGATTAAATCTCAAAATAATTTTTCTTATCATCAAGTACACTTGCTTATCAAATCATATCAAGTATCAAATCTTCCAAAAAACATCATAGAACTCATTCTGGACTCTCAAGATCAATATCAATATATATTCAATAGACAAACTTCTCATGAAAAAACATAAATCATGAAACTTATCATAAATCACTTGGAAATTATCATTTCATGGTAACAATATACAACTCATTACAAATTCTTAATTTAAGAAATAAGACAATGAAGTAGTCATATGTGTCAATCTTGTATAGCTCAAATCTCATAAATCCTTGATGAAGTAATTTGGGTGTAAACCCACTTTTCAAAATTCATGAACTTCAATAGAAATTAAATGTTAGGGCACAAGAACGAAAGAAGTGTTCTTGTTCAAAACTCCACATACCTTATCTTTGAAATTCGATGAACTTTAGAGCTTGAGACTTTATCCACACTTGAAGTAAATAATTATTGAAGCCCACACTATGAGGAACTTGGTTCTTGAAGAACTTTTGAAGATTTATGGATGATTCTTGGAAGATTTATGTTCTTGATATAACCCTAGATATATTATCTCAAGAGAATTGGAAGAGAAAATAATGGAATTGGGGTTTGGATGGGATTCTCATATTTATTGAGGCCTCCAAAAGATAGGAAAAGACCAAAATACCTTTGCAAAAATATCTATAAATTGTTGAAAAAAATAGCTGACGACATCCGTGATAGGCCGTTAGACCTGTGATAGGCCGTCACGAAATGTCATCACAAAAGGGTCAAATTTTATGATTTTCTGCCTAAGGCTGACGACATCATCAAAAATGTCGTTGAAACGTGACAGGCCGTCAGAAACGTCGTCACCCTTTTCCAGATTGACATGCTGGAGTAAAATGGATATAACTTTTTGCTTCGAAATCGGATTTTGGCAAAATTGGTATCTTGGAAAGCTAATTCAATTATCTATCTGTTGGTAGGTCATGAGCTCAGAAATTCCAAGAATAATTTGAGATATGCTCGTTTGAAGTTGACTATACCAATATACTTCCCAAGAATTCAATCGGTAAGGAATATTTTGATTCACCCAATTGTTAGGACTTCTTTAAGGCCATAATACACACCATCCTTGATCAGAAAACAACCCAAAATATTATAATTTATTTCTCATGAGCTTGATTCATGGTTGCACTATTGGTTAGAGTCTTGGGTACTACAATATCTCCCCCTTGGAAACATTCGTCCTCGAATGTGGCTAGATAGGCCAAGAACAAGAGAAAATGAGGATGTATAGCTGGAACGACTCACTAAAAGGGATTACTTCATTCTAAACTTTTGAGTACTTCACAAAATGCATGAATCATTGAGAGAATAAACATATAGCTGAATACACTGGATTAGAAGAAAACTGGATTAGGGAAGAATAGTACCTTCGGCTTAATTTGAACTCGCAAAGAAGAGATGAGGGCATCTGGTTCGCATATCTGCTTCTGCTTCCCAAGTAGCTGCATCGACTAATTATTTGAAAGAAAGAAATGAATTTTCCTAAAATGTCCCATAGCCTCTTGCTCATAGATGTGGCGCGCTACACACCGATGATTAAGACTCTACGTAACATGGCTTGTTAGATTCCTAGGACTCCTTTAAACCTTAGGCGTTGATACCAAGATTGTAACGCCCCAAGATCCCATCGCAAGACGTCACACGGTAATTAAAGCCACACATGACCTCAAGCTAACCCTCTGAGCTTGTCATCTCCTTGATAACTCACTATGATAATAATCAAGCTGTAATAAAGAAGTCTAATCATGTCATGCACATACTGGAATACAGTGAAATACTATTCTGTACAATCAAAATACTGAAGTTCTGTACACACTGGTACTCTAGTCTGACAAATCCTCTACTACATAAGATTGAGGAGCCATTGGGATAGATCCCCAACTGACCCGTACTAAACTGAAAATAAACAACCATCTACTATCAAGACAAAAATCGAGGACTAGGTCCTTGAACCATGAGGACTCAACAACTGTACGAATGTAGATAGAGGTACTCGAAGATCATTGTCACTGCTGAGACTGAGCACCTGAACCTACATCACGAGAATATATAGAACACAGAAGAGTATGGGAATCAGTACTTGAGAATGTACTGATTATGTGAGGTTGCAGGCAATATTTAATTAATATCATAAATGTATAAGAAAATCATGCTTGCTGATAATAATGACTCTCTTTGTTTGAGTTACCTGAAACATATTTTCCATAAATCATCAATAATAACACATGCTTCATAAATATTACAAACCGTTGGACTAAACTCAAAGTCTTTGAGTCATGACTTAGAGTGACTCGGTAACTCATGAAACTTGGACAATTATGAACTTAGGAGTTTCTTATAACCGACATAAACTATGTGAGATTACATAGAGTCCAACTTCTTGGCCACATTGGGGAGAGCCGTTCTATCCTTGCCATTGGAGTAGAACCTTAACTTTAGTGATAACTATCTTGGCCTTTGGCCCTTAAGCTTAATCCTCCGGTGGCATGTAGTTTTGCGAAAGTAGGATGCATTGAACCCATACTTTCCGCTCGGTGCTAAATACTACACCCAGACTTCAGCTCAGAATGCGTTAGGAAATCCACCTTAATCAACTCAAGGGTCTATCATGAAGACCAAAATATAAATATACATCTCACTTGTAAATCATAATCAACTTGTGGATTCCTTACTTGACTAAATCTCAAAATAATTTTTCTCATCATTAAGTACACTTGCTTATCGAATCATATCAAGTATCAAATCTTCCAGAAAACATCATAGAACTCATTCTTGACTCTCAAGCTCAATATCAATATATATTCAATAGACAAACTTCTCATGGAAAAACCTAAATCATGACACTTATCATAAATCACTTAGAAATTATCATTTCATGATAACAATATACAACTCATGACATAAATTCTTAATTTAAGAAATAAGACAATAAAGTAGTCATATGTCTCAATCTTGTATAGGTCAAATCTCATAAATCCTTGATAAAATAATTTGGGTGTAAACCCACTTTGCAAAATTCATGAAATTCAATAGAGATTAAATGTTTGGGCACAAGAACGAAAGAAGTGTTCTTGTTCAAAAACCCACATACCTTAATCTTTGAAATTGGATGAGCTTTAGTGTTTGAGACTTTATCCACACTTGAAATAAATAATTCTTAAATCCCACACTATGAGGAACTTGGTTCTTGAAGAAATTTTAAAGATTTATGGATGATTCTTGGAAGATTTATGTTCTTGATATAACCATATATTATCTCAAGAAAATTGGAAGAGAAAATGATGGAATTAGGGTTTGGACGGGATTCTCATATTTATAGAGGCCTCTAAAAGATGATAAAAGACCAAAATACCCTTGCAAAAACGTATCTAAATTGGTGAAAAAAAAATAATCGACGACATCTGTGACAGGCCGTCACACCCATGATAGGCCGTCATGAAATATCATCATAAAAGGGTTGAATTTTATGATTTTCTGCCTAAGGCTAATGACATCGTCAGAAATGTCGTCAGAACATGACGACGTCATCAGAAATGTCGTTGAAACATGATAGGCCATCAAAAACGTCGTCAACCTTTTCCAAATTGACATGCTGGAGTAAAATGGGTATAAATCTTTGCTCCGATATTGGATTTTGGCAAAATTTGTATCGTTAGAAAGCTAATTCAATTAAATATCTGTTGATAGGTCATGAGCTCAAAAATTCTAAGTATAATGAGAGATATTATTGTTTGAATTTTATTATAACAATATCCTTCCCATGAATTCAATTGATAAGGAATGTTTTGATTCACCCAATCGTTAAGACATCTTTAAGGCCTTATGTCACGACCCGAACCAGGGCCTGGCCATGACAAGCATTACGATCCATGAAGGCATGAAACACGCCTTTCTGTCTGGTAATCATGCACCTAATACATTTGATCAAAGTAATGCGGAAGAAACACAATAATTCAGAAACATGGTCATAAATATGAAAAGAAACAATAACAGGGAAATAAGTTTCCCCCAACATCAATCAACCTCTAAACAACTATCTGTGAAAATCTCTAACAAATGACTGAGTTAAGTAACTTGATATAAACTAGGACAAGGCCCCCAGTAGACCCCAAAACTAAATATAAGATAAAAGGACTGCAGGACATAAGACCTTCCGAAACATAGAAGGCTCACCACTTGGCTCTGCAACACTGTCTGAATGATCTACTGATTCTCTGGACCCCTAGACTGGGCCTCTGAACCTGAGAGGTTGGAGAGGGGAAGGGATTAGATCAAAAGTACTAGCACACAGAGATATCAAAACAAAAAATAATATTTTTTTTTACAAAATATAGTTGAGAGCCATTATAAAGTAATTTCATATCAAATCATTTGAAAACATATGGGCATAATGCAATAGTTTCTCAACAACAATGAAATGCAACTGAGCTAGGTGGAATACCCTACATAACTTACACCAACTGCCAAACCTCGGTTGCCGCGGAGATTAGAGTATAAGTGAGGGAGAGACACACAAGACCATGAAGCATGGTGTCTCGACCCAATAGTAGTTCCCAAGATCACTTAGCCCGGGCTCCTACCTATAGTCCCAATTTGGGAATAACATAAATTCAAGTACACAAGATCACTTAGACTGGTACCAAATTTTTGTGTCGGCATATATGGTTTCTAGTGATGAGCCCTTACACTCAAACGCCTTCTTTGGGAATCTACCTATCTCATGTAAAATCATTTCATTCAAATTTCATTTAATTTAATCACATATCATATTCTGTTGGGTCTCGTCATACCCGACTTGCAAGTTATCAATATCACTTCCACATATGCATAATCATGTAAAAATCAAGGTGCTTCATCAATTACAAGTGGTGAACAATATTTATTTCAAATTCATGCTCTCTTTTGTAGGTCAGAATATGATATGGGGTATTAATACATTATCATGGGAATTTGAAAGCAATTTATCATTCATATTTATCAAACTTCCATGGAAAATCTCAAATCACATATGCATGGTTTCAACCATTGATGTATATAGGTAAACAATTCCCATGACATAAAGAAAAATGACTTAGAAATCATATTGAAAGATAGTTATTAGCATTTGATTGAAAACTCCCATTTAAAAGCATGCATGTTCATAAAAAAACTACACCCATGAGACTTTTAGATAACCCCACATTCCTCGATTACTATAAATATTAGATGCTTCTTGAAGCCTACATTGAGAGGTTTCCAAATATGGAATTTGTTCCTAAAACCTCCGGTTGAATCTCGAGTTGCTTGGGTTTTTATTTTGAAATCCTAAGGAGAATCCTTGAGCACTTTTCATGAATGAAGGTGTATTTTGGGGTCCTTGGAACTGAATTTCGTGTTTTAGGGCTAAGTAAGGGTGAAAAAGGACTATTTTGCCCCAAAAATGGAGTGTTTAAGTCACTTGAATTCTTTACATAGGTGCCGCCCATCCCATTGCCTATGTTTACATAGGCGCCGCCCATCCCATTACCTATGTTTACATAGACGCCGCCTAGGCTATCGCCTATGTCTACATAGGCGCCACCTAGGCTATCACCTATGCTTACATAGGCACCGCTTAGGCTATCACCTATGTTTTCCAGTGGCCATGGGCGATTGGTTAGGTGACGCATATCCTTTTAAAAGGCCATAACTTCTTGCTCGGGTGTCGGATTTTAGCAAAATTGATATCATTGGAAAGCTAACTCGAAGACCTCTCATTTGACACATAGTAGGATTCCTAATTCGACATATACAGAGAGTTATGGTCGATGGAAGCTGACATACTTTACAACATCCAGTAAAACTTAGTCGATCAAAATAGTTTCAACTCATCCTTGAGTTGAAGGACCTCTATTGTCTAAATTCAAGCTTGAATGGATTCACATGCTACACAAATAATTAACATGCCATATTGGCATAGGATTTTATCAACACGTTGGAATCATGGTCTATATTGTAGCCCAAAATGCGGGGTATTACATTATCCCCCGTAGGATCATTCATCCCTGAATGATGAAGCGAGATACAGACAGACATGATTTCAAGCATAATAAAGGACTAGGAAAGATAAGATAGAAATAGTACCTTCTATCTCATCCTCCATCAAAGCAAACAAATTGGGATATGTAATTCTCTTGTCATCTTCTTACTCCCAAGTTGCTTCTTTGACTTTCTGATTCCTCCACAGTACCTTTACTGAGGCTATCTCTTTGCTCCTCATCTTTTAAACTTGGCGATCTAAAATTTCAACGTGCTTTTCTTTGTAAGAAAAGGAGTCTGTCACTTTGTTACCCTCTAGTGTTAATACCAGAGAATGATCTCCAATGCATTTCTTCAACATGGATACATGGAATACCGAATGAACAAAACCCAAACTTGCCGGCAATTCTAGCTCATAAGTAATTATACCAATCTTTTTCAAAATCTGAAATAGCCCTATGTAGCGAAGGCTCTATTTACCCCTTTTTCCAATCTGTATAACTCCTTTTATAGGAGAAATCTTAAGAAACACTCAATCACCAACTTCTAACTCTAGTTCTCTTCTCTGAACATTGGTATAGGACTTCTGACGACTCTGACCTATCTTGAGTCGTTCTCTAGTGATCTTTACTTTCTCTATCGCCCGCTGAACAAGATAAGGCCCATATAACTGAGTCCCACCCACTTTATACCATCCTATCGGAGACCTACATCTCTTCCCATACAAAGACTCAAAAGAAGATATCTCGATGCTGGCATAGTAACTATTATTGTAAGCAAATTCAACCAGTGGCAGGTGATCTACCCAACTACCTTCGAAATCAATGATGCATGCCCTCAACATATCCTCGAGGGTCTGAATGGTATGCTCAGCTTGCCCATCTATCTGAGGGTGGAAAATTGTACTCAAATACACTTGTGTACCTAAACCCTTCTGAAAAGACCTCCAAAACTGAGATGAAAACTGCATACCTCTATCAGATATAATGGACACTAGTGCCCCATGAAATCGAACTATCTCGTCAATGTAAATCTTAGCATAACCCTCTCCCGAATAATTAGTCCTTATAGGAAAAAAGTGGGATGACTTTGTTAACCGATCTACAATCACCTATATAGAATCATACTGGTTTTGGGATCTCGGAAGTCCTATAATAAGTCCATGTTTATCATCTCCCACTTCCATAAAGGTAGGGCTATCTCTTGGAAAGTACCACTTAGCCTCATGTGTTCTACCTTCACTTATTGGCAGTTCACACACTTGGACACAAAATCAGCTACATCACATTACATGTTATTCCACCAATACAAGGTTTTCAGATCATGGTACATCTTAGTAGAGCCTGGGTAAACGACATACCTCAAAGTATGCACCTCATTAAGGATTCTTTCCCGCAGCCCATCAACATTCGAAACGCATAATCTACCCTAAAATCTTAGAATAACATCACCACCAATTTCAAACGACAAAACATTTTGTTGACCCACATCTTTCTTGATTGTCATCCAGATGGGATCTTCAACCTGCTTCTCCTTAACTTCAGCACAAAGGGATGACTTAGCTAACTCATGAACAATCACCCCTCTTTCTTTGGAATCTAAGAGTCGCACTCCCAGATTTTCAAGGCGGTGAATATCCTTCACCATCTCTTTCTTTCCTTCTTCTACCTAAGAAAGGCTACCCATAGATAACCTGCTGAGGGCGTCGGCTACAACATTTGCCTTGCCCGGATGGTAATGCAGACTCATATCATAGTCTTTGAAAATCTCCATCCAATGCCTCTGCCTGAGGTTCAATTCTTTCTGTGTGAAAACATACTGAAAACTTTTATGGTCAGTATAAATATCAACATGCACTCCATAGAGATAGTGCCTCCAGATTCTAAGTGCAAACACCACAACTACTAACTCCAAGTGATGAGTAGGGTAATTGAAATTATGCACCTTGAAATGCTTAGATTCATAAGCTATCACCTTACTACGCTGCATCAATACACAACCAAGTCCCATACGGGACGCATGACAATAAACCATAAAATCATCTATACCCTCGGGAAGGGTCAAAATAGGAGCAGTATTCAGCTTTTCCTTCAACTTCTCAAAACTATTTTCACACAAGTCAGACCATACAAACTTTATCTTTTTCTGAGTTAGTTTAGTAAGCTTAGCAGCTATGGAAGAAAAACTCTATACGAACCTTCTGTAATACCCTGCCAAACCCAAGAAGCTCTGAATATCAGTTGGAGTCGTGGGTTTGGGCCATTTTCTCACTGCTTTAACTTTCTGTGGATCCACTCTTATCTTGTCACTGGACATAATATGCCCCAAGAAGGCAATAGCATCTAACCAGAATTCATACTTAGAAAATTTGGCATACAACTAATGATCCTTAAGGGTCTGAAGAATAATTCGGAGGTGATTGGCGTGATCCTCTTTACTCTTAGAATAGATCAGAATATCATTAATAAAGACAATGACGAACAATTCAAGAAACTGATGGAACACTCTATTCATAAGATCCATGAAGGCTACAGGGGCGTTAGTCAACCCAAAGGACATGACTAGAAATTTGTAGTGACCATATTGGGTTTGAAAGGCTGTCTTGGGAACGTCTGACTCCCTAACTTTAAAATGATGATAACCCCAATGAAGATCTATTTTTGAAAAACACTTGTCACCTTAAAGCTGGTCAAAAAGGTTGTCAATCCTAGGAAGAGGATATTTATTTTTAATCGTGACCTTATTCAACTGGAGGTAATCTATGCACATACAAAGGGACCCATACTTCTTTCGCACGAAGAGCACGGGTGCACCCCATGGGGAAAGACTAGGACGAATAAAACCTTTTCCTAGGAGGTCTGTAAACTGTTCCTTTAACTCCTTTAGTTCTGTGGGAGCCATTTTATATGGTGAAATAGAAATAGGACGAGTTTCTGGTAATACATCAATGCAAAAATATATCTCTTTATTAGGGGGTATCCCTAGGAGATCTTCGGGAAATACTTCTGGGAATTCATTCACTACAAGGACTAACTACTGAGGAAGATTTTCAACTTTTAAATCTTTTACTCGGATTAGATGGTACATACATCCTTTGGAGATAAGCTTTCGAGCTTTAAGATAAGAGATAAAGTGACCTCTAGGTTCCACAGAACTCCCTGCCCATACAATTGGTGTCTCATTCGGGAAAGAAAAATTTACCTTTCGGGTCCTGCAATTGAGTGTGGCATAGCACGAATGGAGCCAGTCCATCCCAAGGATGGCATCAAAATCATCATATCAAGTTCTATAAGGTCTGCCACAGTTTCCCTAGTATGAATAGACACGACACAATTTCTATACACCCTTCTAGAAACAACAAAATGACCTATAGGCATGGAAATAGTGAAGGGTTCTTCAATGTCTTTGGGCACGAACCCAAAACCAACAGCCACATAGGGGGTCACATAAGATAAATTAGACCCGGGATCAAGTAACACATAAACAACACAGGAAAATATTTGTAACATACCGGTAACAACATCTGGGGAAACTTCTGCCTCCTAGTGGTTAGTCAAAGCATATAACCGGTTGTGATCTCTCCCGACAGCTGAAGGGGTACCCTTAGGAAAAGGAGCTGTGGAGACGACTTGGGACTTAGCCCCCCCCTGTATTTCCTCTAGCAGAAGGACAATCTCTCTGAAGGTGACCCACTTTGCCACAAGTATAGCAGTTTCTCCCCTCAAACTAGAACTTTCCTAGATGATTCCTTCCACAAATCTCGCACCGCAGATAAGTACGACGCTGCTGGGCCACACTGCCCTGAGAATATATACCTAGAGCTTTGGATCCATGAGGAGTCTGAATATTCTGAGTTTGTCTATCTGTCGGTATTCTGGGTGCTGGGGCGCTGGCTGCTGACTGTGCATTATTCCAAAACTTCTTCTTATTTGACCACTTATTACCCCAGTTACCACTCTGTAGCTGACTCTAGTGCTGGTCTACAGATCTAGCTCTCTTATCCTGTTTGTCTTTCTCTCTAGATTCAGCAATCTTTTTTTTCTTCTCTTCCACCTCCTGCATATGAACGTTCAGTCAAGCAAAGTCTAATTTCTTATTCAACATATCCCCATGGCACTCAAGTACCAGGTTATCAGCAAGGCCAGATGCAAATTTCCTCATATGGGCTCTCATATTACTAGTCAACTCTGGTGCATAGTAGGCTAGTTTATTAAACTTCAAAGTGTACTCCTGGATACTCAAACTGCCCTGCTTTAGATTTATAAACTCTTCTTCTTTGGTCTCCCTCAACTCCAGAGAAAAGAATCGATCAAGGAAAGCTTCACAAATTCGCGCCAAACTGTGGGCTCAACACTCTCACCTTTTGCATCTTCCCAGTTGGCATACCACTGATTCGCAATGTCCTTGAGCTGATAGGTTGCTAGTTCCACCCCTTTAACCTCAGCTACGTGCATTACCTTAAAGATCTTTTCCATATCATCTACAAACTCCTGTGGATCTTCCTTTACCTTGGTGCCAGTGAACCTAGGTGGGTTCATCTTTATGAAATGTTTGACACAAGTAGCGTCAGATATAATAGATGCAGACCAACATCTTCCAATCATTGAGCCTGGTTAGCTACTAACTGTGTCAGCATATGAATAAACCATCTGAATTCTGCATTTGAAATATCTCCCTAAGCAGTTGGGGGAGGGTTAACATTAGTCCGAGGAGCTTGAGGTAGAGTGATCGGGACTGGAGGGACTCCCGAAGTAGGGATAAATTCTAAAGTGTGAGCCCTGTTACGGGTTTGCATCCCATGGTGGGATGGACCTCATCTGCCTAAGCATTCTGATCGATGGTACGACGTTGATGCATAACTGGGTTTCTGAAACACAAGTAATTATTGATTAGGGGAAAGTTCAGACTCTGAAGCAAGAACAAAATCACAAAGAAAGGAAACATTTCCTAAACACCTACCAGCCTCCTACTTATAAGTGTAGCACACTACACACCCATAAACAGGACTCTACCCATCGTGATTTCGCAGATACCATGAGACCATGAATTGTGCTTTGATACCAAGTCTGTCACGACCCAAACCAGGGCCTGGTCGTGATAAGTATTTCATACCATGAAGGCCAGAAACACCCCTATCTGTCTGTTAATCATGCACCTAATTCATATAATCAAAGTAATGCTGAAGAAACACAATAATTCAGAAATATGGTCATAAATATGAAAATAAATAATAACGGAGAAATAAGTTTCCCCCAACGTCAATCAACCTCTAAACAACTGTTTGCAAAAATCTCTAACAAATGACTGAGTCAAATAATTGTATATAAACTGGGAGAAGGACCCCAGTAGACCCCAAAACTAAATATAAAATAAAAGAAATGCAGTACATAAGACCTTCCGAAACATAGAAGGCTCACCACTTGTCGCTGAAACTCTGTCAGAATGATCTACTGATTCTCTTGACTCCTAGACTGGGCCTCTAAACCTGAGAGGTTGGAGAGGGGAGGGGTTCAGCATAAAAGTACTAGCACGTAGAGATATCAAAACAAACATAATATTTTTTTTTAACAAAATATAGTTGAGAGCCATTATAAAGTAATTTCATATCAAATCATTTGAAAACACATGGACATAATGCAATAGTTTCTCAACAACGATGAAAAGCAACTGAGATAGGTGGAATACCCTACATAATTTAGACCAACTACCAAACCTCGGTTGTAATCGAGATTAGAGTATAAGAGAGTGAGAGACACACAAGACCATGAAGCATGGTGTCTCAACCCAATGGTGTTGCCCAAGATCACTTAGCCCGGGCTCCTACCTATAGTCCTAATTTGGGAATGACATAAAGTCAAGTACAACAGATCACTTAGCTTGGTACCAAATTTCTGTGTCGGCAAACACGGTTTCCAGTGATGAGCCCTTACACTCAAATGCCTTCTTCGGGCATCCTCTTATCTCATGTAAAATCAATCCATTCAAATTTCATCTGATTTAATCACATATCATATTCCGTAGGGTATCGTCACACCCGACTTATAAGTCATCAATATCACTTCCACATATGCATAATCATGTAAAAACCAAGGTGCTTCATCATTTACAAGTGGTGAACAATATTTATTTCAAATTTATGATCTATTTTGTTGGTCACAATATGATATGGGGTGTGAAGATATTATCATGTGAATTTGAAAGTAATTTATCATTCATATTTATCAAACTTCCATGGAAAATCTCAAATCACATGTGCATGGTTTCAACCATTGAAGTATATAGGCAAACAATTCCCATGACATAAAGAAAAATGAGTTAGAAATCATATTGAAAGAAAGTTATTAGCATTTGATTGAAAAACCCCATTTAAAAGCATGTATGTTTATAAAAAACTACACCCATGAGATTTTTGGATAACCCTACGTACCTTGATTACTAAGAATGTTAGATGCTTTCCGAAGCATACGTTGAGAGGATTTCAAATATGTAATTTATTCCTAAAACCCCCAGTTGAATCTCGAGTTGCTTGGATTTTTATTTTGAAACCCTAAGGAGAATCCTTGAGCACTTTTGATGAATGAAGGTTTTTTTTGGGGTCCTTGGAACTGAATTTCATGTTTTAGGGCTAAGTAAGGGTGGAAAAGGACCATTTTGCCCCAAAAATGGAGTGTTTAAGTCACTTGAATTCTTTACATAGGCTCCGCCCATCCCATTGCCTATGTTTACATAGGCGCCACCTAGGCTATCGCCTATGTTTACATAGGCGCTGCCTGGGCTATCGCCTATGCTTTCCAGTGGGCATGGGCAATTGGTTAGGCGATGCATATCACTTTAAAAGGCCGTAACTTCTTGCTCGGGTGTTGAATTTTAGTAAAATTGGTATCATTGCAAAGTTAACTCGAAGATCTATCATTTAACACATAGTAGGCTCCCTAATTCGACATATACAGAGAGTTATGGTCAATGGGAGCTAACACACTTTACAACATCCACTAAAACTTAGTTGATCAAAATAGTTTCAACTCGTCCTTGAGTTGAAGGACCTCTATGGTCTAAATTCAAGCTTGAATGGATTCACACGATACACAAATAATTAACATGCCATATTGGAATAGGATTTTATGGGTTCGGGGTTTATCAACACGTCGGAATCATGATTTATATTGTAGCCCGAAATATGGGGCGTTACACCTTAATACACACCATCGTTGATCTTAAAACAACTTAAAAAATTATAATTTATTTCTCATAAGTTTAATTCATGGTTGCACTTTTGGTTAGAATCTCGGGGTATTATAGTAGGCTCATTGTAAATGAATTAGTAAGGTGAATAGGCTAGTTAAAGGGAAAGGTTTATGTAGGCTCAAAATTCATGATTAAGGGATGTTATTTTTATTTAGTAGGCTTTTTAGGTTTACAATGGTCTTATTCAAGAATGAACTACTATCTTTTCATAACCAACTATCTTACAACTTTGGTGTGACTAACCAGGTAAGTTCTAGACAACGCACGCTCTAACTAAGTAAACTTCATAACACTTAGCTCAGGACTACTAACTCAATCATTACCTATTCAGTTTATGCAAGTTCTGATATGGTTATCATATTCACAATCCTAATTCCATAACTAGCAACATTTATCACATTTTAGGGTAACCACACAACACAACCAAACAATTTACAAAATTCTATGGTAGGTGTGTTATTTTAAACACATTAAAAACATAGATTGCATGCTCTTTTATTTTGACTACATTGAGTTCTCCTATATCCCGTTTGATTATACAACAACACATAAAAATTACTCAAAAAATAAAAATCCTATATGCTTTTCTAGATAGATAACACATCGAAGGAAAAAGAAACACGACAAATAATACCCTCAAATCTGGTACATGCAATCCCCAACTTAGAAATTATACAATATTCCCATTGGACAAAATATAAAAATAATGTAATACTAGGTTAGGAACATACCTATGGTACACACTATCCCTGACATTGATGATCATTAGGGGTCAAATATACAACCTCTATCTTGCTTTTCATTTTGAGTGGCCTTGGCTATGGTCGTGGTACTCTCAGTCTAGTTGGTATCGGAGATGCCGGTGCACTCAATGATGACATTATAGGGACGAGATCCATAACCCTCCAATCACAATAACAACCTCAACAATATGTAATAACCCAAATTTTCAAGCTTCAGACCTCTAAAAATATCGACCACTAAGTTAGTTTTCCAATGCTTCAGGTGTCACATCACAAAAGTTATGGAAAATTTCCCTATAGTCCTGACACACTCTGATATGATGATGACTTAGGTAATGAATCATTAACACTTATGACAAGTTATCACGAGTGAGTCGTGGTCATTCCAGAGAACACCCTAAGTTTTTCCTCAGTGATAATGAGTCTAGATCATAACTTGTTATGAGATATATGGAGTCATATTTAGACTCAATGTTAAACCAGTGAAGGACCCATGAACCCAACTTTAGACTAGAACTTTTCCTAATGACTCATAGTCAGACTTACCTAGTCATTAGGAGGGCAGTTGTAGTCATACTAGTGTATGACCAAGAGCTAAGCCTCAGATTATGACATCATTATACGAATGTGGTTAGAAATGATGAGGTTTAAAGGTGAGTCATTGTCAGACCTTAGTGGACCTATGATACCAGGTCCTAGGTTATGACTATGGCCATGAATCGTAACCAATCATATTGAGTCGCAAGGTGAGTCGTAATGACTGGGAATGAGTTTTCCGATATGCTTTTCCAGGGACTTTTATGTCTTTTTTTACTCCTTTAAAAGCCTAATCAACATCGTTTAGTCTTCCAAACGAGTAGTATATAAGCCACAAAACCCCCAATTACATGATAAATCATAACGTAACTCAAAGAAACTAAAAAGGGTCAATTTTTTCTTCTTCTTAGAAACAACTAGTTTCATCAAGCAAGTCCAATTATCATGGAGATTTCTCTACGTTTATACATTCAGGTATGTGGAATATTTATAAATGGGCTCCTTTTACCTATTGATTCCTAAAATTTCTCTAATCCACAAGTTTAATTCTATTTTAAATTAGAGATTCCATGAAAAAGTACGAATTTCACAATTCTTCAATTTAACTCTTCAATTCTACCATGAATATATGTTCTTCCATAAGATTAATGCATTCTTCAGTACCCTAATCATGATGTCTCTCTATATTTATAAAGTTTTAGAATTCTTAAGTTTAAGACATGAATTTACTATCTTGTCACCATCTTAATATTATTATAATTAGTTACATTATTTAGTGTTGATGGGTTATGAATACTCGATACCTAGAAATTTATGCATGGTTTAAATTTTAAAGTTACAAGTCTTTCATATGAAGATTGTATCATAATATCAAGATTATGATATTCATGTTGAGCATTCATCAGTTGTGAACCATATTAAACTTGTATTAGTATTAATGTCAGTTCAGTTGGGAATAAGACTTAGCATTGAGCAAAACTAGGGATGAAGGCTCACCTGCCATTAGAGGTCTGAGACCTTTAGTAGAAGTTCCTAAGTTCCAAAACTATATTGACAATATAGGCTATGAGAGGTCATCCACTAATTAAGGACTGAAACTCACTTAGAGGTAACCCTCCTATAGAGAACTGACACCCTAGTGTTTTCAGAGACAAGTTTAGTGGATCCACACAGCCAGTGTTGGTATCCTTGGTAATGTGTTGACAATATTTTAACTGGAATTACAAGTTTTACCCTGATTAGTGCAGATTGGGGCATGTCAGTTAAATGAAGGCTCCCACAATTTGATTTTAGTATTCAAACTATATCAGTTTAGGTTTGCATGACCAAGTATCCATATATCAGTTATTTAGTTGTTTAGATCATTTTAGTACATATTCATGCTTGGTCTTGCATTTGTTTTTTATGTTCATGGATATATGCTCAGTACCTATATGTATAACCTGGTCCCTATCCCTATACCATTACATTCAAAGTGCTGATCACATACTCTATTTTATGCTATGTTGTCTTATAACATAGGTTTGAATGCTGAGTTTCCAGATAGCACGTAGTCTATTCTTACATCATAATATTAAGATTATGATAGTCATGTTGAGCATTTATCAGTTGTGAACCATATTAAACTTGTATTAGTATTAATATCAGTTCAGTTGGGAATAAGACTTAGCATTGAGCAAACCTAGGGATGAAGGCTCACCTGCCATTAGAGGTCTGAGACCTTTAGTAGAAGTCCCTAAGTTCCAGAACTATATTGACAATATAGGCTATAAGAGGTCATCCACTAATTAAGGACTGGAACTCACTTAGAGGTAACCCTCCTATAGAGAACTGACACCCTAGTGTTTTCAGAGACAAGTTCAGTGGATCCACACAGCCAGTGTTGGTATCCTTGGTAATGTGTTGACAATATTTTAACTGGAGTTACAAGTTTGACCCTGATTAGTGCAGATTGGGGCATGTCAGTTAAATGTAGGCTCCCACAATTTGATTTTAGTATTCAGACTATATCAGTTCAGGTTAGCATGACCAAGTTTCCATGTATCAGTTATTCAGTTATTTAGATCATTTTAGTACATATTCATGCTTGGTCTTGCATTTGTTTTTCGTGTTCATGTATACATGCTCAGTACCTATATGTATAACCTATTCCCTATCCTTATACAAGTACATTCAAAGTACTGATCTTATACTCTATTTTGTGCTATGTTGTCTTATAACATAGGTTCGAACGCTGAGTTTCTAGATTACACGTAGTCCGTTCTTATATCACTAAGCCATAACATTGGTGAGTCATCATTAGTTGAGGACTAATCATATTATTATTCATGCTTCCTAGTATTTCGTTTCATGTTATTTTAGTAGTTAGAGTTAGTTGGGGACCTGTCCCAACAACTTATCATGCTTAATTGTATTTATATACTTAGAAAATTAGTATGTTTTTTAGTATTGATTTTTAGTACAATTTACTTTGTTTTGATATTTTATTAAATGACTTCTATATAGTATTTTTTTATGTTTCTTCAGTATCTACAGTTTGTGCCATATCATGGGTTAGCTTGGGCTCTCTTGTGGGATTAAGCATTGTGTTATGACTAGGGTTAGTCTCAAGTTATGACAACATATATATCAAAGCACAAGGTTCAAAGTGTCCTAGGGTGCTTGAAAGCTTCCTTAAGTAGAGTTATTCAAAGGTGTGAAGCAAACCACACTTATGGGCGAGAGGCTACAAGATATTTTAGGGAAGTTTTGTTTCTTTCATATTCATGTCAAGCGCTGGGAGCATAGTATATATTAAGATACCTCTGCTAAATCACTCTCTACTATTTATAGAAAATGCCTCCTATAAAGGATAATAGAAAGAGAAATAGGGGCCAACTCACACCATTTGTCCTCGAGGATCCTCTGAATGAGGTGGTCTTTTATGCCGAATTTAGGGATGCTTTAACAGTACTAGCCCAATCAATTATTGCTCAAATTACCAGCAGGATATTTCCCCATCTATTCCAATAGTCAATATGGTAGCTGTAAGGATCTAAGACTTTACTCGAATGAATCCTCAAACATTCTCTCAAACAAAGTCTGAGGAGGATCCACAAGAGTTTTTGGATTGTATGTAGAAGATGAAAAATATCATTAGTATTACTACTAGTGAGAGTGACAACTTAGTTTCTTACCAATTTTTAAGCGTAGCTTATACTTAGGTTAAGTAGCGGAAGGAGGATAGAGGTATCGATGTAGGGCCTATAGAGTTGGATGAGTTTGCTAGTACTTTCCTGGACATGTTCTTCCTACTCAAGTGAAGGGAGGCGAAGGTGCAGTAGTTTATTAATCTAAAGTAGGGTAATATGAGCATGGAGGAGTATTCACTCAGGTTCACCCAGTTAGCAAGGTATGCTCCAATTATGGTGGCTGATGTTAGGGCCGAAATGAGTAAGTTTGAGTCTAGAGCTTCTGAAGATGTAGTTAAAAAGTACCAAAAACTATGTTGATTAAGGATATGGATCTTTCTAGTCTAATAATTCATGCTCAGCAGATTGAGGAAGAGAATCTCAAAGAAAATAAAAGAGAGAGTAAGAGGGCCATAGCTGGTAGTTTTAAATTTCCTCAGCAGAGATCAGAAAGTGGTAATCAGTCATGATTTTACCAAAAATCTTTAGCTCTTGCCCATCTTCTGCTAGTGCTGTAGTGCCTAAGTTCAGATAGGATAATTAGGATAGAACACTCGACTATAAGTATTTAAGCAGCGTGAATAATAGTCACATAAACCTAGGTTGTAGGAGATATAGTAAAAAACATATGGGTGAGTGCCTGGCTTACAGTGATATGTGTTCTGGCTGTGGAAAGTCCATCCACAGAATTAGGCATAGCCTAGTATTTTCCCAGAGGAGTAAGATTTTATTCAACAAGGTCAGGATAATTTCTCTTCAGCTCCAACAGGTCGCATGACTTAGTAGTGCGCCACCTCTAGTACCACCAGTGCGCAACATCAGAATTAACTCTATTTCCTTCAAACTCGACAAGATCAAGAAAGCACTCCTAATGTGGTTACTAGTACATTATGAGTCTTCCACCTTCATGTTTATGTATTATTATACCCCAGATCTTCACTTTCTTTTGTAACGCCCTATATATAGGTAGACTTTGGCGTCAGTCCCAAAATTCTTGTAGAACCCTTCTAAACGTCTACTACAGTTTATAGTTTCATTATAGCAAGATGGACACATAGAAATTAACCTAGTCACAATGTCCCATAAAGTTACCTTAGTAGACCTTATAAAATTAGAGATGACTGATTTTGATGTCATTCTCGGCATGGATTATCTTTGCTCCTGCTATGACTTAGTTAATTGTACAAATAGAGTAGTCCAAATCTAGATCCCTAATGAGCTATTCTTATAATGGATGGGTAGTACCTTAGTCATGATAGGTTGATTTGCCTCATTCCTCAAGGCAAGGAAAATAATTTCCAAGGGGCATATCTATCATCTCGTCTAAGTGAAGGACTCAACTTCCAGAATCTCGAGTCTTGAGTCAGTTCTAGTGGTGAATGAGTTTCCAGAAGTGTTTCGTGAAAATCTTCTTGGAGTTCCCCCTAGCGGAAAATTGACTTTAAAATAGATCTCCTTATAGATGCATAGCTTATTTCAATTCCATAATATAAAATAGTTCAAACTGAGCTTAAGAAATTGAAAGAACAGTTAAAACATCTCTTAGATATGGGCTTCATCAGTCCTAATATTTCCCCATGGGCTGCCCCAATTTTATTCGTGTGCAAGAAGGATGATTCTCTCGGAATGTGCATCGACTACTATCAATTAAACAAAGTCACAATGATGAATAAGTACCCTCTCCTCAGTATTGATATTTTTTTTGACCAACTTCAAGATACAAATTATTTCTCTAAGATAGGCCTCAGATCCAACTATCATCAATAGATAGTCAGAGAATGTAACATTTTGGAGACAACCTTCAGAACTCGGTATGGTTACTTCAAATTTGTAGTTATGTATTTTAGTCTAATAAATGCTCCTTCAGCTGTTATGGACATGATGAACAAAGTGCTCAAGAAGTACCTGGACATGTTTGTCATAGTCTCCATAGATGACATTCTCCTCTATTCTCGTAGTGAAGGTGATTATGCAGACCTATTTGAGAATTGTTTTGCAGACCCTTAAGGATCAACAGTTATTTGTTAAGTCTAGTAAGTGTGAATATTAGTTGAAATCAGTAGCTTTTATTAGTCACATCATTTTCAGATATGGCGTTCAAGATGATCCCCAAAGGATTAAAGAAGTAAAAAACTAGCCCAGACTCATCTCTTTATAAAATATCAGGAGTTTCTAGGGTTTATCCGATTACTACAAATAATTTTTTAAGGGAATTTCTTATATTATCTCTCCCATATCTAGACTGACTCAGAATAAAGTCAAATTTTAGTGATTAGATTCCTTGGAGAAGACTTTTTAAGAGTTGAAGAGTCGACTCACTTTCGCTCTAGTAATGACTCTACTAGAAGGTTCAAATTGTTTTGTTCTTTATTTCAATGCTTTTGGGGTTGGTCTTGGGTGTGTGTTGATGTAGAGAGGTAAGGCCATATCCTGTAGCTCTAGACAACTCAAACCTCATAAGAAGAATTACCCGACTCATTATCTCAAGTTGGCAATGGTTTTCTTTGCCTTACATATTTAGAGACATTACCTTTATGGGGTTCATGTTGATCTATTTAATGATCACTATAGTTTATAGTATGTAATCATACAGAAAGACCTAAATTAATGTTAGAAAAGGTAGGTTGAATTATTGAAAGACTATGATATGATTGTCTTGTATCATCTGAGTAAGTACAATGTTATGGATGATGCCTTTGGCAAGTTGTCTAGTGGAAGTGTTGCCCATGTTGAGGATAGTAAAAAAGAGTTAGTTCGCTAGGTTTATCAGCTAACTAGATTGGGTGTTTGGTTGGTTGACTCAACCAAAGGTAGTGTTTGGGTTAAGAATGGTTTGGAATCTTCCTTGGTTTCTGGGGTAAAGAAAAAGAAAGATATAGATCCTATTCTGTTTAAGTTTAAAGAAACATTTTGGGATTAGAAGATTGAGGTTTTCTCTATGGGGGAGATGGTGTGCTTCTTTGTCAGGACAGGTTGTGTGTTTTTAATATGGATAGTTTAAGGAAACCAATGTTAATAGAAATGCTTGGTTCACTATATTATATTTATCCAGGAGCCACTAAGATGTACCGTGATTTGTAGAAAGTCTATTAATGGAATGATATGAAAAAGGATATAGTATAATTTGTGGCTAAGTGTCCAAATTATCTGTAGGTAAAGGTTGAGAATCAGAGACCTAGTGGTACATTTTAGGAGTTTAGCATTCCCACATAGAAGTGGGAAGTGGTGAATATGGATTTTGGTATAGGTTTACCTCGTATGCGTCGTTAGCATGATTTGATTTGGGTCACTATGGATCCAATGACTACGTCCGCCTATTTCTTGGTAGTTCATACTTCATATTCAGCCTAGGATTAAGATCGACTCTATCTAAGAGAGTTGGTAAGGTTGAATAATTCCCATTGACAATTATTTCAGATAGAGGTACTCAGTTTACCTCTCATTTTTACAAGGCTTTTTAGAAGGGTCTCGGTACCCAAGTTCATCTCTATACAACTTTTCACCTGGAAACAGATGGTCAAGAAAAGAGGACCATTTAAAATATATAGGATATGTTGAGGGCTACTGTTATTGATTTCAAAGGGTATTTGGGATAATCACTTACCTTTGATTGAGTTTGCCTATAATAACAACTACTACTCTAGTATCTAGATGGATCTATTTGAGGCTCTCTATGGTAGGAGGTGTAGATCTCCTATTAGCTGGTTTGAGGTCGGTGAAGCTGATGTGCTAAGGTAAGAGTCAGTAAGGCAATGGACAAAGTTTAGTTGATTTGAGAAAGGATAAATACAACCCAAAGACATCAGAAATCCTATGCCTATGTGAAGAGAAGAGAGCTTGGAATTGATATTGTTGATTTTGTGTATCTGGAAATTTTTTCCATGAAAGGGGTAGAGATATTTAGTAAAAAAAGGAAGCTCATTCCCTTTTATGCCGGCGTATATAGTATTTTAAGCCATTTTGGGAAGGTAGCTTATGAATTAGAGTTGCCTATGGAGATAGCATTAGTGTATCCAGCATTTTAGATCTCTTTGCTAAAGAAATGCATTAATGATCTAGCTTTTGTCGTTCCTTTAAAAAGTGTGGGCATGGAAGATAGCCTGTTATATGAAGAAGTCCCAGTTGAAATCCTTGACCATCAGATTCGCTGGTTGAGGAACCAAAAAGGTGCCTTAGTAAAAGTTTTGTGGAGAACTCAGTCTGTTGAGGGAGATACTTGGGAAGCAAAAGCTGATATGAGAGCCAAGTATCCCTATATATTCTCTACGAATTAAGATTCTACTTGAGATAATGGCTTCCTTACAGTAATACTCTCATTTTTCTATCTCAACTATTCAACCATCCTCATGTCATAGCATACATCCATGATTTCAGTTCAGCCTATGCATTATGTTTTCAAATTCAGATATTTAATTATGATTTAGCTTATAAGTATTTAGTGCATGATCTTAGTCTTCCCTGTACTCCAGCTCAGCTAGTTTTAATTGAGGGAATGATCCCGAAGGGGAGATATTGTAATACCTCAAACTTTGAAGCTCTACACCTCTCAAAAGATAGAGCACTAAATTTTCCAATGCTTCAAGTTTCGCCTCAATTTGATGTCATGGTAAAAAGATGTGGAAAATTTCCTTAAGGGCCTAACATACACTATTGGGATGACGACTTAGGTAACAAATCGTTTAGAAAAAAAATGAGTCTTCACGAGTGAATCGTGGTCATTCCAAAAAAGGCCCTAGGTTTTACCCTAGTGACAATGAGTCTAGATTACGACTCTTCATGAGACGTGATGAGTCATAGTGTAGACTCGTTATCAAACAAGTGAAGGAACCATGCACCCAACTTCAGACTACGACTCTGCCTAATGAATTATAGTCATATTTAACGAGTCGTTAGTAGGGAAATAGTAGTCATACAAGTGTATGAACAAGATCTATGACCCAAATTACAATGTTACTATATGACTCATAGTTAGTCATGATGAATCGTAAGGGTGAGTCATCGTTAGTACAGAATGGAACCAAGATACGAGGGTCCCAAATTATGACTCAGACCATGGCTCGTAGTATAAATTCCTTAAAATCCCCAATTACATGATTAATCGTAACTTAACCTAGAGAAACTAAAAAGGGCCATTTTCTTCTTTTTTTTTTCTAAGAAGAACCTAGGGTTCATCAATCAAGTCTAATTCTCAAGGAGATTTCTCCAATCTTCTACATTCAGGTATGTGGGATATTCATCATTCACCAATTGAGTCCCAGAATTTCCCCAATCCACAAGTTTAATTCTACTTTGAATTAGAGATTCCATGAAAAGTATGAATTTCACAATTCCTTGATTCAATTCTTTAATTCTACCATGAATATATGTTCTTCCATAATATTTATGCATGATTCAGTACCCTGATTATGATGTATTTTTATATTGATGAAGTTGCAGAATTCTTGAGCTTATGTCATAAAGTTTCCTATCATGTCACCATCTTGATATTATTATAATCAATTATATTATTCAATGCTGGTGGGTTGTGAACAACTGATACCTAGACATTATTGCATGGTTCAGATTTTAAAGTTATAAGTCATTCAAATTATGATTGTATTATCATATTTAGCTTGTGATATTAATGTTGAGCATTCATCAGTTGTGAACCTTGTTAAACTTTTATCAGTATTAGTGTCAGTTCAGTTGGGAATAGGACTTAGCATCGAGCGAACCTAGGGTTGAAGGCTCACCCACCAGTAGAGGACTGAGACCTTTAGTAGAAGTCCCTGAGTCTAGAACTACATTACAAGTGTAGGTTATTAGAGGTCACCCACTAGATGAGGACTAACACTCTCTTAGGGGTCACCTGCCAGTAGAGCCCTGATACCCTAGTCTTTTGGGACACTAGTTTAGTTGATCCACATAGCCAGTATTGGTATCTATGGCAAGGTACATACACCCTTCTAATTGGGGTAACAAGTTGGACCTCAATTAGCTCAGATTAGGGTATGTTAGTTAAACCATAGCTCCCACAATTTTAGTTTAGTATCCTGACTATATCAGTTTAGGTTAGCATATCCAAGTATCCATATATCCGTTATTCAATTGTTTAAATCATTTAAGTATATGTTCATACCTGGTCTTACATTCCTTTTACATGTTTATGCATCCATACTCAGTACCTATATGTATATCATCTATTCCCTATCCTGCATACTAGTACATTTAAAGTACTAACCGCATACTTTTATTTGCACTATGTTGTCTTATAACATAGGTTTGGACACTCAGTTCTTGGATTGCACTATTCCATTCTTGTATCATTCAACTACAACATTGGTGAGTCCTTATCTGTCAAGAACTAGTCATATCGTTATTCATGCTTCCCAGTATTTAATTTTATGTAATTTCAGTAGTTAGAGTTAGTTGGGGACCTATTCCAAAAACTCATCATGCTTAGAGGCTTTCAGACAGTTAGACAATTAGTATGTTTTTCATTAATAATTTTTAGTCCACTTGACTTTGTTTTAATATTTTATTAAATCATTTCCGCACAATATTTTGTTATCTTGCTTCAGTATCTATAGTTTATGACAGGTCATGGGTTAGACTGGGGTGACTTGTGGCCTTATGCACTGTGTTATAACTAGAGGGGTATACTCGGGTCGTGACATAATAGTAGTAATATCAGTGAGTGACACTTCACTCTTCTCCAAACTAGGCACCTCAAAGGTCCTCTTGCTCTTCTTCTCTTTTTTTTCTTTTTTTCTCTTTTATATTCATCCTTTTTTCTATTCTTGTGGGGCTAAATATCAGTCCCTATCTTATCTAATTCCACATTCTTTCCCCTATCTACTGAGGCCTAGGTATAAATGTCTTGGACCTATATATCCATATTTATGAAAATAATCCTCAAAAAACTGGACCAATGGAGGTGGAGGATGCATAAACTAAAAATTCCACTTGGTAAGTTCCTTCACCAATTTTTCAACTCAGCTAACCCATCCATGATTGTCCTCAAATTAGGATCCATGAGATCCTCTAGCCTATCAAACATTCGGCTCTCAAAATTGTAAAAAATGCTTTGCATCCCTCGTACTGTTGCCTTAATCATATTTACCATGTAGGGTTTATCCTACCTCTAACTTTTTTAACTATTGCTTAATGAAAGGCTACATTCTTAACATTTGTTATATCAAGGATGTTTCTAGATCTTGTTTTTATGATGATCAGTGGACAATAAGGGATCAGGTCTCTAGGTCTTCATGGAATCATATTAATGTCACAAGGCCTACACAGTTTTGTTTTTGACAACGCCCAAACGCACACATAAGTGTACGTGGTCTTATCAAGTAATATAATGGCCTTCAAGATAGCCGAATATCGATATCACAGAGACTTGATTTAACAACGATTTAAATTTAGTTCACAGTCTAAATTAATTTAGTGCAAAAGTAACCAAATAAAGAGTTCGGAAAATTGTAATTAAAAATAAAATAAACAATGCATAAAAATAAAAATCTTGGGAAAATCAATGGATTAAAATCAGGGTTAAAGCACTTCAAACAATCATACTTTGTTATTGAATTTCATTCGTTAATTTGTTTATCTTGGTTGTTGATTCGTAGGGTTAATTGCATGATCATGATTTCCTAACCTCTAACCTTTTACCTAATATGAACATTACAACTACATCATTGAGACGGGATGTAATAATCCAATTAAGTTAATTAAAGCTATCATACTACGTATTAATCAAGTAAGACATCTAAGTACATCCCTATCCTAGACGCTAAGTAAAATTCTTTATTTTATAAAAGAATAAAAACCCAAACTTTGTTTATTCCCATGTTCTATCTCCTTATTCCCTCTACCGAGATCAAAAAGACGACAATATATGCATTTTATGAGTGATCAATCCATAAAATAATTAAAGCAAGAACAAACAAACAACCAAATATGATAAGCAAAACTAACGAATTTAATCCAAAACAATAGTACTTATGTTCTTAACTTTAATCCTGGAAAAAAGATTTTTAGCCACTAATATTCAAAATCATGATTCAATTAATTAGATACATAATATGAAAAATTAAAAACTAAATAAAATAATTAAAACCTAATAAATCATGTAGCAGCCTCCGTCTTTTTTCTCCAAACAGTGTCCCCCCTCCAATAACGTGTCTAGTGAAATATATACTGTTCAAATTGTGTCAAATGTTGACCAAGTTGTGACTAGCTGTCGACCTATTAAATTATTGTCCTCATTTTACTAGGATTAGGCATTTTGCCTCCCATCCACGAAATTCCCTCCAAAGATTCTCACCTTACCTTAAAAAGCGTGCACCACTTTAAATAAAGATAGGACAAAGTCCAAACTGTGTCGGCAACAATTTAATTTGGCAGCATGGATCATCGACGCGACACATCGACTTTGCGTCGAAGCACTGGAATTTGCTTTTAAAATTTTGATTGGTTAATTATTGAACGTGTTATCCCTTTTTTTTATACTTTTTGTAGTGTATTTTTAATAAATTTTTAGTCTTTAAATCATCAATATATTACTGTATTTAATTCATAAAGTCACGTAAAATATCACACACCATATATTAAAGATTAAACAACACAATAACCTTAACGATAAATTAAAACAAGAGCTAAGATAAGGTGAATTTGCATTGATCTTCCACTTGTTATTCCGACTGTTGACTTAATCAAATTAAACTTTGAACATTACAAATTAGTTATTCCACTCATAATTATAACATTAAAACATTTGGAATAAATTAAACACATTAGAATCTACCAAGACCAACTAGACACACACCTAGCTCAAGCTAGTAAAACTAATTTTTCGGGTTGAACTCTAAATGACTGAATTAAATACAAACTTGTTTGAAAAATACTTTGGACATTGTAATCACACACTTGTACACTTAAATGCTTATTTATATCAATATGAACACATTAAGCACATGAATTGCTCTCAAAATAAAGCAAAATAAGCTAGAATAATGATTCAAAAGTGTACAAAACTACCTCAGATCAGTTGTCTAGTGTAATAAACCATGCAGGTGAGATGCGTACCAGTCAGGACACTTGACCTAATAATATTAATACCGTAATCATTATTCCACTATAAAAGAAAAATAATGCTTCTTAACTGGTGACTTTTTGCATAACCCGAATATAGAAGTTAGAGAGGTGAAAACTCAACTTTGTAATAATGCTCAAGTTCTTGATTTCTCTATGTACTAAAAGAGTGAGTGTTCTTATGTAGAGTCATGGTCTATAACTAAATTACTCATAATACTTTCTTTGATTTCTTGAGAGTGCTTAGGTAGAGTTACTTGAGTTCAATACTGGTTAGAGTTAATCAGTATTGAGGTGTGTTCTTGGTAGAGTTGTCAAGGTAGGTTTATAATAGAGTTATCGCAAACTGGTGGAGCGTAGAGTTAGGTTCATTGGTTTTTGTAATCAAGATTTTGATTATAGTAGACTATTGAGTACTTGTGAGGTTAAGCCGTGGGTTTTCCTCCCTTGAGCAAGGAGATTTTCATGTTAAATCATTGTATTCTTTAGTTTTCAGCAATATTTTAGTTTTTCCAGTGCTTGATTTCCTATGACTAACTTTAAGGGACCTGGTCCCTCATAGTGTGGTGCAACCCTCCTGCATTCCGTCAATTGGTATTAGACCTATAACACTCTAAAAGATTAACACCCAGAGTGATTTGTTATTATGGCTGTCCACCTAATCTAGAAGAAGCACAATCTACCACTAGACCACCTAGATTTAGTGGAAATTTCTATGGGTGGTGGAAAAAAAGAATGTATGAATTCATTATTACTGAGGACAGTGAGCTGATGGATGTAATATTGGAGGGTTTTGTTGTTTTAGTTAGAGAAGTCAAAGAAAGAGATATAACTATAATGATTATTTAAAGAAGGAGAGAGTATGATGATGAAGATAGAAGGAAATTTTAGAAGAATTATAAGGCCAAGAAACTTCTAGTTTATAGCATAGGGCCTAATCAATATAATAATATTTCTACATGTGAAATTACTAAAGAAATATGAGATTGTCTAAAGACTGCTCATGAAGGAACAACTGATGTGAAGTATTCAAGGGTTTATATGACTACTCAATATTAAACCTTCACTATGAATGAATAAGAAACTATCCAAATGATACATACAAGATTTACTTCAATCACCAATGAGTTGCACTGATTAGGAGAGTAATCCCTTTTTTCAAATAGGTGAGAAAAATTTTGGGGGTTCTGCCTAAATCCTAGAAAAGCAAAGTGGATTCTATCACTGAGGCAAGGAACCTAAAAACTTTCACTATGCATGAATTTATTAATAATCTCAAGACACATGAACTTAAGAAGCATCAAGGGCAAAAGACGAAGGAAGTAAAAAGAGAAAAATATCTAGCATTGAAGGCTTCTAAGTCATATTCAAGTGAATAAGACATTGATATTGTATATTTGCCTAAAAGAATTGTTAGAGAAATGAATAAAAATGGTCAGTTTCAAAGAAAAGGAAGCAACAACAAGAAAAGAGAGGCTTTGTTGAAGCTTATCACAAATATGAATGTCCTGAGCATTTCATTAAAGAATGTCTAATATGGTAAATGGAATATCAACATTATCTCAAAACTAGAGGTGAAAAAGGTAAAATCAATGACCATGTCTCTATAAAATCAAAAGAAAAGATTGAAGATGTTTCCATGCTGGCGGTGGAGAATGAGGAACTGACTTTCGATTCGCTTTTCCTCTCATGGAAAATGCTAATGATGAAGAAGATTATGAGGTAACTCATTCCAACATTAAAGAAAACTTGGAAAACTACTCTGTTAGAAAGATAAAAAAGCTTGATATGAGTTGATTAATTCAATGTGTGAACTGACTGCTGAGAAAAATGCTCTAGAAGAAAAGGCAGAGAATCAAGAGCTTGAATTAATTGCTTTAACTCTCTAGATATCTGAAATTGAGGAACAAGTTACCAAGTTTAAATCTGAAAATTTAAATCTAATGAGTCAACTAGAGAAAATAGATTATACTAATGATAAAAGGAAGAAAAATGCAATACAAGAAAAAGTAAAATATTAGGTGCTTTAATTAATTGCTTTAAGTCTCCAGATATTTGAAATTAAGAAATATGTAGATAAGCTAAAATCTGAAAATCTGAGTTTGGTAAGTCAACTAGCAAAAGTAAATGATTCTAATAGTAAAAGGAAGAAAGAAGCCTCAAAGATTCAAATTGAGCAAGGAAAATTGAAGGATTCTCAAAAGCATCTCATGACTGCACTCATTAAGAATGAAGAGTTAGAAAGGGACCTGGTCCATCTGACAGAACCATAAAATAAATCTCTAAAATAGACTACATTTTTATAGATCATTTTTAATTTAACTAGTCAAAGTGTCAGTAATAGTCAGGGCCTTCGGTATAATAAAAAAGATCAATCACTTGGGACTTAGGGTAAAGTTGTTCAAGATGCTAGAAACGAAGTCCGCAAACCTCTATATACTCATTGTGGGAGAGACAGTCACATGAAGAAAAACTATCTAAAATGGATTGAAGCTAGAATGAGCAGTGTTAGATATATCCAACAAAGGTATACCTATCCAAAGTGTTCTAAAACCTTGAAGAATATGAATAAGCTCTCATTACCTAGATGGGAAAAGAAATATTTGATCACACCCCTGTCTTTCTATTGGGAGCTCAAACTTAAATGGGTTCCCAAATTTAATCAATGACCTTATTTGCAGGTGGGGTTACAGTTAGAACTAGTTCATTTATAGTAAATGTTCAAAGCATATGACTGGAAGTTATGATTATTGACTATATTCTCTCTCAAGACACTTCAAGCTAGAGGTATCTCATTTAAAAAAGGCAATCAGGTTAAACCCTCATTTATTAGAATTACTGTGCCAAGCTTGAAGTCTGGTAGAGTTTTTCTCAAAGTCGAAAAGATCAAAAATATGCTAGGACATGTATGTTCCTCTTTGCTCAAAAAGTTGATTTTAAAGGACCTGGTCCTTTGGATTCCAAAGCAAAAATTTATAGACAACAAGTCCTAAGTTGAGGAGAAACGACGAAAACTTGTGATTCCAAGTGATGAGGAAGATTCTGACATTGAAGGACTCTTTTCTGTTCAAATGGTTGATATTTATGAAGATGATGATCAAGGACTAATTGATGCAGAAGGGAATGATAAAAGTGATGGTGATCCAATATCTCATTCACAAACCCCAGAACTAGTTGAAAGAATATCGAGAAGGGCCAATCAAGTTATTTTGGGACCCGGTCCCTGTAAAACTCAATTTAGAAGGTTAAATTGGAGGAAAAAATCTTTTAATCCCCTTGACATTCTAACTTCACCTTTGGATACTTTACTCCAAACAATTGCTTAATTAAGAAATTACATAGTTTTCTCAGCTTCCTCGTTCCAAAGTAAGCTAAAAAATGTGAAAAAAGTTTCAAAAGATGCTGATTGGTTCAATGCAATACAAAAGGAACCTTGAAAATTTTAAAGATGTTAACTCTAGGACTTGGTCCCCATACCAATTTTTAGAAAATTTTCTAAAACAAAGTGGTTTATTAAACCAAACAAGTTAAAGTTGGGATTGATCAAATTAACTTGACCTACTAAATAAATCAGTTTCTTTCCCAAAAATTGGCTATGATCAGAAGACAGGTATACTTTGTAAAGTAGGAACATTTTGGTCTAACTCAGTACTATACCTCCGCAGGTATACACCCATGGGAACAACTTTGGAAGAGGACAAATGCGACTTGCACAAAATTAAGGATTCTATCTAGAAAGAGAGGGACCTGGTTCCATATCTCAACATTAGTACAAAAATAGTGTTCTTTAATTATCATAAAATTATGTCTAAATAGCCACACGTCTTTTCTTATCTAAGAAAAATCAATCATTTCATAAGTAATATGAAGAGTCACCATGTTAAAGCTAGTACCATCACTAAAAGAATATTTTTAATGCAACAGTCACCTCACTTAAATTAGTAAACCAAATTTATCTTCTTTTATTCTCTTCCAAAAGTTAACTCAAATAATTTGTTTCAATTGTCCTTCATCTTTGAATCAAAGTGGTCCCTTTCTTTTTTTCTAACAAAACCTTTAGATAATAGATATTCCCTCTTGCTAAACCCTTGTTAAGTACTTTGAAGTTATTAAAGCTCCATAAAATCAATTTGAACTACCTAAAATCAAAACCTCTGATCGCTTAACACACGGTACCATAAAAGAAATCACCCTATGTCCTCAATAAGAACCTGTATTAAATCTGCCTTCTGAACCCTCTCTAGAAATTTCAAAACCCTTAAATGGGTTTGTCTCTATTGAAACATCCCTTACCATCAAAAATCCTACTGAATAGACCTTCATAAAGGATCTAAATCAAGGGTTTAGTTCATTGATTGAATAGGAAATTTCTCAATCTGAAATTCCTCCTTCTCTAGAAGAACCAAAATTACTTGAAAACTCTCAAATCCCTATTTTTTTGAAGAACCAGATAACACCAAACTCCCAAAAACACCTTAAGTACCTAGTTCCCCTACTCCTTCTAATTCAAACCCCATTTTTTCCCCACTGTATTATGATGAGATACTAGTGAAGAGATTTGATCTTTCATGCAGTGAAAATTGGGTAGATGGAAATTTTCTTCTGCTTGCGTATGATCCCAAGAAAAGCCCTGTTAGTTCAAAAGTACAAACAATAGGTGAAAATGATAATGTGACAAAGGATGCAGAAATTATGCTACCTCCAAATGAGGAGGATGAGAATAAACCACCATTCAGATGGACTGTAAAAAGAGAAAGTTGCAGTAAAGGCAAGGAGAAAGTGATTGATTTCGGTGTAAAATTTGCTAGATCCTATTTTACTAGGGAATTTGAAAAAAGTTGTTAGCTGATGCTATGAAGGATAGAAAGTCTTCTACCACTAAGATAAGAAGACTCCAAAAGGTTGTAGTAGTAGAGATGGAGAATTTTTAAGTTTTAGAGGTTAGAGAGGATGACAATATTGATCTTGATATTGCTGTGACAATAGAGAAAAGAAGATAAGAAATTCATGTCTTAGGAAGGACCAGGTCTTCCCTTTCAAAGTATGGTAGCCCTATTCGAATGACGTAGAAATATATTGCCAATAAAAAGAAAAAAGTCTCTGAGGGACCTAGTCCCAAGAAGAGAAAAGTTGTTAAAAAGAAAGAGCTAAGTGGTGATTTGAAAAGAGAAGAAAGAAAGAAGAAAAGAAGGTTAGGTCAAGAGAGAAAAGTAATGAGATTTTAAATACACAGAAAGTATTGTCTGGGAGAGTGTTTGATACCAGGATTTATGCAAAACCTGGCTTGGTTGAATTGGTGGAATATGTGAAACACCAGGGATGGTTACACGTCTTGGAGGAAATAACTTCCATGGTTTTAAAAGATAAAATGAGAGAATTTTATTATACAATGGATTTCTTAGATGTTGGGTTAAGCTTGATTGCCAAAGTGCGAGGAAAATAAATCAAACTAGATGAAAAGTCATAGGGAAAATCCTAGATGTGCCTATAATTGGGGGTGAAGACTTTTGTAATGCAACAAGCCTCAACTGAGTTCATGATGAATGCTTCTAAGATAGGTGGAACATTAATAACTAGAGTAAGAAAGAAAATTCTGACAAGTGAGTTCCAATTAGTATTTTAATTTGTGAACAAGGTCCTTTTGCCAAGGTCAGAGAAGAGGACCATTGCCTCTACTATTGATTTGTTTCTATTAGAGTGTCTGAGTAAATTCAAACTGATAAGTCTACCAGATCTTATGATAGAGGACATAAATAAAGTGATCATGAGAAGGAAGGCAAACATAGAATGCCATATGGGTACTTTTTGGACAAGGTATTTAATCAATTTTGAGTTATTGGGAAAAAGGGACTCCTAGAGAAGCCAATCAAAAGTTCAGACTGGCAACATTGGTAGAAAATAAATGCATAGATGAAAAAGTTGGAACTTTCCAAAGTGTAAGAACTTTTGGATACTCATAAGAATTTAAGCAAGGAGATAGAAGAGATGAGGATCTAGTTAGTTGTAAAGAATGCAAGGATAGTGCACTTGAAGATGCAGAGTTAGAAGTTATCCTCAAAGGGACCTGGTGCTACTGAGGAACTTGCAGTATAAAATGTAACACTCCATGCCAAGGTTGCAAAACTCAATCTAGAGATTCATGGTCTGAATGCCAAAGTTAAGGACTTCACTAAGCAATTGCTAAATGCTCATGCTGCAGAGAGTTCTAGAATGTAGTTGTTATTGAAATCCTTCTCCCCTAAGACCCTATCTATCTAAGTCCTATCATTCCTGTGTCAGTTTGTCATCTCTGTGTGTTAGTTTCTTGTCCTTTTTCGTAGTATGTCTCTTGATGAATCAAAATTTTATGTTTATTTTAGTATGATATAGTGGTAATTATCTCTCTCAACAATCAATGAATCATTTACTTGTGTGGTGTATCTATCTCCTCCTTATATTTAAAGTTGTTCTTCATGGTAGTATTGCCCCAGTAGACATGGTTTAATTATTTTGTGCTTATTTTTACTCTTGGTTTACTGTTATCACTTCTCAATGATATCAAAAAGGGGAATGTTGAATTCATATATTAGGGACTAGGTGGGGAAAGGTTTATTAAATGACATAATGTGTTAGGGACTAGGTACAAAGAGTATACAACTATGTAATGAATGTAAGGAGGTGCTACGTGATATGTGCTGAATGCAACGATGAAGTAATAATGACATATTGATAGGGGGAATAATATTTAAATAAACATTGATAAGTGCAAGTATATTGACAGGGAGAATATTGAAATAAGGTGACTGAATTTTGATGTCTACTGACAACAAGGGACCAGGTTGTAACACTCTAAGTCTGTACCCAAGATTCTACATGGTGCTCATAATCCCGAAGGACCACAAGCTAACCCATGACTGGTACCTACTGCAATAAATAAATAATAATACTGTAACATGCAGAAATTAGGCAGAAAACATGACATAAGGTTTAATACTAAAATAAATTTGAATGTAGTATAACAATACCAAAACTGAAAGATCAGTCTGAAAATACTCGTCTGAAAAAGCCTCTAAACTGTCTGAAGTATGGAGTTGATGGGACAAGTCCCTTAGCTTTCTTCGGCTACATAAATAAAATAAAATGCTGTAATACTAATCATGCCCTCAAACTATGAGGACTCACCACTAACTCTGACTATTAAAAATCTAAACTGCAAAGGGTGCTCGGGAGGCCGTGCATCATAACCTATGATATAAGACATCATAGCAAAAAATAAAAGTATGCGTTAGTACTTTGAATGTACTGGTATGCTCAGTGAGGTAGGATGAAATGCATGGGTTCATATGCATGAACAATACTCACTGAATATCATGAGTATCACTAAATGAGAGTATATGTATGAATATGTAAACTGTACTGAGATTGTAATAACACTGAATACTAAATATGAATACTGATTAACTGATATCTAAGTATACTGATACTGAACTAATGGTAACTAAATGAATGTATCTGATAGTCTTCATTCTTCTGAACTATACTGAGTCCCTACTGAGCTGAGTGACTATAACTGATAGTTCTGAAAATGTACAACTGAACTAAGTTCTATACTGAGATTAAATCTAAAACTGAGACTATGAGAGGTAATCATCTAACTAACATGACCATTCTTTAAGTAATTTGGGTTCCAACCTGTAACCCCAATTGGAAGGGTGACAATAATGTGCCACAGGTAAGGAAAAGCTGTGATTTAACCTTCTAAGAAAAATTCAAATGAGATATATAGAGCCTAGACTTGGAGGGAGATATATCAACCTACGCTGGCTACATAGTTCTGGAAAGTAAGAATTGATTATAAGGACCCCACCCTCTACTGTCAGGTGACCCCCATCCTTAGGTTCACTAGGTGCTGAATCCTACTCCTAACGTAATGGACACAGAACTGATTTCCTATTTCATACTAGAATTGGCTGAACTATTACTGATTATACTATTTAACTGAGCTGAACTAAGTTCACTGGGTTTCGTTAACTAACGGAGTACTACTAGATTCTGTTAACTAACTAAATGTAATTGATTTCTGAACTGAATATTATGACTGACTTATGAATAATTCTAAGATTTTCCTGAGTTCTGTTACTGACTGCAGCTCTAGGTAAACAATTAAGTTTTTGGGTATTGAATAACTCCCAAAATTGATACCATGTAAGGTAAATCATAGCATAAGCTTGAAAAGCATAATCATGTGCACTTGTTCACAACTCATTCATGGATACATTTTATCAAACACTTGCATGATATGACTTGCATATAAGCTAACATGACATGATCTCTTTCCTTTACTAGTTCACATGAGTAATTCATTAAGCACTTCGTGAGCATACATATGCACATAACACTAAATAACAAGTAGACATCATAATTCAAATCCCCATTGACAATTTCAAGGGTTTCACATGGATCCTTATTATATTAAATACATATCAATAAACCGCAAGTGAAACATATCAAAAAACATAGATTGGAATCCCAATTAATCATTATAAACATGAACATAATCGAACCCAACTTGGAATTCATAAAATCCATATACTTGAAGTTTTAAAATAGTTTCTAGGACCCCAAGGGTGGAAGGAACCATTGAATGAACACTTTACATACCTTGATGCTTGATTCTGAGAAGATTGATGGTGAAATCCTTAAGATTTGAATCTTGAATTGGAAACCCTTAGGCTTGTTCTTAAGAGGATTTCACTGAAAGTGAGTATATTTTGGTGAATTGGGGCTGAATTTCGTATTTATGGTTGAATAAGGGTCGGGAAAAAGGCTTAATTATCCCCGAGAATGCGGATTTTTAATGACTATAAAATGAACCATTAATGCGTAGGCCAAAACTCCACGTCATTTGTATCGATGCGATAGCCAACGCGCCGTGTCGAGTTCATGTCGGTTCACTGGAATTTGATGCTGGGAGCTGAGGACGGAATTTTTCAATGCGATAGTTGATGTGATACATCAAGATCACATTGATTCACTGGTTTAGGACTCTAAAGGTGCTCGAAATAAAGTCTAAAAAATATGAAACTCGGTTGAGATGACCTACAAGTGACCCTGATCATGAATAAATTTGAAAATAGACAAACTATGGTCGAGAAGGTTGTGAGATAAGAGTTTCGACCTACAAAGGCTAAAATGACTCTAAGTATAAATACTTAGCTAAGTTTTTTCTAAGTCAGGGACCCCTTAACAAACTTTAAAGGACTGAGTTAAGCTTAGAATTTTGTGGGGTCTTACAATATCTCCCCCTTGGGAACATTCATCCTCGAATGAGACTGACTATGATGGGAGAAAATGATAACCTAAAAGTACATACTGGACATGCACAACTGAAGAATGATTTCATGATTGAAACTACTGATATACTGAGTTTTCATACTGAACATGCATATATGAAGCGTGGGTACATGACTGAGATGATTCGTGAATGCATGACTAGGATTTCTGATAAGCTAAATTTTCTCAAACTGAACATGCATATCTGATGCATGAATAAATGACTGAACGGACTCATGAATGCATGAATGAATATGCAACGATAACTGATAACAAGTTTGCAAAGGTAATATGAACATGGAACTGAGTAAGTTCAAAGAACACTATTAATTAAATTGAAAAATACTGATGAACCCGAGGATATTTTTGGAATGTGCATGAATGTGAACATCAAAACTGAATATCGTGAACTAAACTGAGCCCCTTGACTACGTGGCTTACGGAAGAGATTGGAGCTTGAGGGTAAACTTATGAGTACCCACTACTCCAAACTAGATTCATTAAATAAAGAGAACTAGGAGGTTTAGGACATGAAAACTCGAGGTTATAATGCATCTCCTCCTTGGGACAGTATGTCTCTTAAAGAATTTTTACTTTGCTGAGATACTGAGAAAAACTGGGGTGATGCACAAGGAACCTACAAACTGAATCGTGACTGAATATCTGGGGCCTAAAACTGAGAGATGATACATGAACTGAGATGAACACGCAACTACCTGGCTGGTCCATCTTAGACTAGTTACATTCATGAGACTTTAGATAGTGCGACTAGATGGAAAATTGGAAAACCACACCACACGAATTTGTTCGTCTGACTGCTAAATTAAATTAATAGCTTTATGGACTAAATCATACTGAAAACATATTCTCAACTGGAGATTTTCTCTGAAACTCTTTCTATTGACTTACCAGCAACTTTAGGGAGCAATAAAACCTTGGCATTGTCTGAATAAGACATCACAACATGGCTAAAATTATGTAATATGAGGTGAGGCCTATGAATCATCATCTAAGATAGAGTGACTATGACTTATGCACTGCAACTAAACATTTTTAAGCATAGACATATCCCTTTAAAACTCTCTCAACTATATATACTCTCCACCTTAGTACGACACTTCACTTGGGAGTACTGAAAAATATTTGCATGGGCGCTGAACATGAATGTATAAGCATACTAACTTATTTGATTATTTGAATGACTAATAGTTGAATACTGGGTTTGCAAGACTGAACTGTACTTAGTATGAATAACTGGACTGAAACTATAGAATATCATATATATAAGGTAAGGAATAATAGGATAATATGAGATAACTGAGCATGAATTCGTGAAAGCTATATTATTTGAGAATGCAAGACCAAAGGTCTAACATGGTTCTAAAATATTCAATAAATTGAGGTACTAAAATACTAATAACAGAGTAACTGATAACTGTATGCTATGGTCGAGCAATCCTGAAATTGGACTGAGTTTTTGATCTGATTACAAGACTGATACTGATACTATCACTAATACTGTAACTGAGACTATGATTCAGACGATAACTAGGAGTTAATATATTGTAAGGAATGAGTGCTGAATTCATGGGCTGCAGACCTATGTTTGGAGTTTCCATGTTCATGGAACATGATTCGTACTACTGAGTGAACTGGAAATTCTCATACTAAGAACTGGAAACACACACGATTCTATGAAAAGTGCATGAATATAAGCTGTGTTCATGCACCCAGGACATAAAACATGTATAGGTATCATGATGACTAAAGTACAAAACTTTGAACTGAGGTAAAGATGGGTTGGGTATCATTCCTACCTATTATTTTTCTACACATACTAATATTACGACTGAAATCTATAAGTCTCACTTCCTAAGATATCATAACCGGACAGTTTCTGTATACTCGTTGGGCTATGAAAGACTGACTCACTAAGGTGGAGGCTGAAAAAGGTTTTGTTAATATTTGGTATGACTTTAAAGTTAACTCTTATGCAAAGAGTTACAAAAAATAGAGAAGCTCCTGGATCTGATGAGACATAAATATGTAAATGGGAGGACTATAATGTACTAGTAACCGCATCAGGGAAACATTCCCAATCTTTCCTAGACTGAAGTGCATAAAGCCTATTTGGGCGCTTCCCACTGGCAGCACTGGAAGTGGTACCCTGTTGATTGGAGCGACCACACTGAGTTGAATTAAGACTGTGCTAACTTTGTAGACCATACTTAGGATAGTCTCAGACTCTGTGACCTGGATTGCCATATCCAAAATAGAAATCACTGTCGGCTCTACACATACCCCTATGATTCTTACCACATTCTTCACAAAGTGGAATAGTATGAACACCGCTTACACTAATATAGGTTTTGGATATTGGCATCCCATCATGACTATTATTCCTGAACCTACTAGGTGATGATGGAGCATGGGATGAAAACTTCTAAATAAAATAAGAATGGTTACCACCCTCTGACCTTAGCTGGGCAAAAGTAAAGTTACCTATTTTGGCTCTCTTATCTTCTCTCTCTTTCTTCTTAAGTTTCTATTCCTCAATTTGTTGAGCATGGACCATAAGACTAGATATGTCTATCTCCCTAATTAACATCACAGTTCTACACTCCTTAACCACTCTACCCAATACCCCAAATACAAACTTGCTCATTCTGGATTTATTATCAGCTACTACATGGGGAGCATACTTTTCTGACTGAGTAAACTTGAGGGAATACTCTTTCAAACTTATACTGCCTTGCCTGAGATTGATGAACTCTAACACCTTGTCTTCTTTCATCTCTAAGGGAAAATATCTATCTAACAAGGTCGTAGCAAACTCTTCCCATTTATGGGCTCTACATCTGTACCCCTGTCTACCTTCTACTACTTAAACCGCATATGGGCTATATTTTATAGCTGATAGGTGGCTAATTCATCACTATCAATGGAAGTCACTGCTACGATATCTGTGACTTTCAAAACCTGATCGAGGAACTCTTGTAGATCCTTTTCAAACTTAAAACATAAGAATAAGGGAGGATTCATTCGGGTGAAGTCCCAAATCCTAGATGCAGCAGTATTGGCCACTAGGTTAGCCAGAACAATAGTTGGACGTTCATTCTATGGTGTGACTGAATTGGCTAGAGTAGTAAATGCATCCTGAATTCTACATGAGAGACATACTCATCCAGGCGATCTGCCTAAATGGGCTGAGGTTCAGACTGGTCCCCTGTTCCTCTTCCCTTAGTCCTCTTTGGAGGAATATTCTATAAATGGAAGAGAAAAGATTAGATGTAGAATTTAACAGGAGCTCATGCTCACTCGAACGACATGAATACTGAAAGAAGGGAAACTTATTCCAAAACATTTCGTAGCTTCCTGTCCATAAGTGTGGCACACAACACACCTATGTACAAGACTCTACTAGATGCAACTTTTAGAATTCCTAGGACTCTATTAAAACTTAGGCTCTAATACCAAGTTTGTGACACCCCGAGTCTGTACCCCCAAAGGCTATAGGTGCTCATAATCCCAAAGGACCATAAGCTTACCCATGACTAGTACCTACTGTAATAACTAAATAATAATACTATAATATGCAGAAATTAGCAAAAAACATGCTGGAATAACTTTGAAGATGGAGTTGATGTGACAAGTCCCCTAACTAACTCCAACTACTGAAATAAATTGAGATGTAACAATACTAATCATGTCCTCGAACTATGAGGACTCACCACTAACTCTGACTGCTAAAATTTGAACTGCTAAGGGTGCTTGGGAGCCCGTGCATCTGAACCTATGATATAAGATATTATAGCATAAAAGAAAAGTATGTTTCCATACTTGGAATGTAATAGTATGCTCATTGAGGTAGGTTGAAATACATGGGTTCAAATGCATGAATAATACTAACTGAATATCATAAGTATGAATAAATGATATTACATTACACGAATATATAAACTGTACTAATATTGTAATAACACTAAATACTGAATCTAAATATCGATTAACAGATATTTGTGTATACTGATACTGAATTACTAGTAACTAAATGATTGTATCAAACAGTCTTGATTCTGTGGAACTATACTAAGTCACGTACTTAGCTAAGTGACTATTACTGATAGTACTAAATCTATAGAACTAAACTTAGTTCTATACTGAGACTGAATCTGAAACTGAGACTGTGAGAAGTAATCATCTAACCGATATGCCCCTTCTCTAACTGATTTGGGGTCCTACCTATAACCCTAGTTGGAAGGGTGTCAATACCGTGCCATAGGTAAGGACAAGCTGTGAGTTAACCATCTCTAATATGAAGCTCTTCCATCAGCCCTTACTGGTAGGGAAACTCAAATGAGATATATCAATCCTAGACTTATATGGAGATATCTCAATCTACACTGGCTACGTAGTTGTGGAATGCAAGTATTTCTCCTAAATAAGACCCCACTCTCTACTGGCAGGTGAGCCCCCAACCTTAGGTTCACTCGGTGCTAAATCCTACTCCCAACTGAATAGACACTGACCTGATTTCCTAGTCATACAAGGCTTGACTAAACTATTACTGATCGTACTATTTAACTGAATTGAACTGAGTTCATTGGGTTCTGCTAACTGACGGAGTACTACTGAATTTTATTAACAGACTAAATCCAACTGAGTTCTGAACTGAATATTATGATTGGCTTATAAAAACTATTGATATTTTCTTGAGTTCCATAACTGATCAAAGATCTTGGTAAATAGCTAAGGTTTTAGGTATTGAATACCCCTAGGACTCAATAACATGAAAGGTAAATCATAGCATGAGCTTGAAAAGCATAATCATGTGCACTTTTTCACAACTCATTCATGAAAATATTTTATCAAACACTTACATGATACAACTTGCATATAAGCTAACATGACATGATCTCTTTGCCTTACTAGTTCACATGAGTAATTCATCAAGAACTTGGTGAGCATACATATGCACATAACGCTAAAAAACAAGAAAGCATCATAATTCAAATTCCCACTGATAATTTCAAGGATTTTACATGGATCATCATGATATTATATACATGTCAATTAACCTCACATGAAACGTATCATAAAACATGGATTAGAATCCAAATTAATCATTATAAACATGAACATAATCAAAACCAATTTGGAATTCATGAAATCCATAAACTTGAAGTTTAAAAATAGTTTCTTAGACTCCGAGGGTGGAAAGAACACTTGGATGAACACTTCACATACCTTGATTCTTGATTTTGAGAAGATTGATGGTGAAATCCTTGAGATTTGAATCTTGAATTGGAAACCCTTAGGCTTTTCCTAGCGAGGATTTGAGAGAGTGAGTATATTTTGGTGAATTGAGGCTGAATTTTGTGTTTATGGTTGAATAAGAGTGGGGAAAAAGACTTTATTAACCCTAAGGATGCGGGTTTTTAATGATTGTAAACTGAACCATCGATGCGCAGGCCGATGCTCTACATCATTGGTATCAGTGTTATAACTAATGTGTCGTGTTAAGTCCACATCGGTTCAATGGAATTTGATATTGGGAGTAGGGAAAACCATTTATCAATGCGATAGTCGATGCGACACGTTAAGCTCACATTGATTAACTGGTTTAGGACTTTAAAGGTGCTTCAAACAATGTCTAAAAGATCTGAAACTCGCTTGAGATGACCTATAAGTGAACATGATCATGAATCAATTTGAAAATCAACAAACTAAGGTCGAAAAAGTTACAAGATAAGATTTCCAACCTACGAAGGTTAAAATAACTCCAAGTATAAATGCTTAGCTAAATTATTTTCTAAGTTTGGGAGCCCTTAACAAGCTTTAAAGGATTGAGTTAAGCTTAGATTTTGTGGGGTCTTAAACAGGTACCTAAGTTGACCTATTTATAGGGGGAAGAATTGTCAAAAATGATAGAGGGAAAATCATTGACAATTGTGGCAATCACTCCAACTGCATAAGGTGAATGAATTTAATGCTCCAAACTTCTGTGGTTTGTTATCATATAAAAGGGGGGGGGGATTACTATATCTATTTATGATGATTATCAATAGGCAATAAGGGACCGGGTCCCTAGGTCTTCATTAAAATATACATCTGTTACAAGGCCTACACAGTTTTGTCATCTAGTGTAACAAACTACACTGGTGATATATATACCAGTTTGGAGACTTGGCCCTTTCAAAATTCTACCCTAATCATTATTTAACTATAAAAGGAAAAGAATGCTTCTCAATTGGCGAATTTTTTCAATATTAGAATATAGAAGTAAGGGAGAGGCTAAAACTCAACTTTGAATAGTGCTCAAGTCTTGATTTCTTTATGTATTAAAAGAGTGAGTGTTCTTGAGTAGAGTCATGGTCTATAACTGAATTACTCATGTTACAAGAAAACTTCTTTCCTTGCTTTCTTGAGAGTGCTTAGGTAGAGTTACCTGATTTAGATATTGGTTAGAGTTAATCAATATTGAGGTATGTGCTTGGCAGAGTTATTAAGGTAGGCTTGTAATAGAGTTATTACAAACTCGTGGAGCCTAAAGTTAGTTTCATTAGTGTCTGTAATCAAGAGTTTTATTATAGTGGACTGCTGAGTGCTTGTAAGGGCAAGCCGTGGTTTTTCCTCGATCGAGCAAGGAGGTTTTCACATTAAATCACTGTGTTCTTTAGTTATCAATAAAGTTTTAGTTTTTCTAGTGCTTAACAACTTGATTGCCTGTGATTGACTCTAAAAGATCTAGTCCCTCATAGTATGGTGCAACCCTCTTGCATTCCATCAGCTATACATATCAGAGTTTTGATTACAAACATCTATGATAACACTCAATATACATGCCAATTAAATTACAAGGCGGTCATCGTTAACATATTTACCCAACTTTGGAGTTGGGTTCAAATTCACGAGGAACAACGTGAGTGGAAATCAAGTTACTTTGAAATAATAGATACAAGTTAAATCCAAACAAATATGACAAGAAGATAAAAATGGGGGATATAGGCTTCTATACTAATGTTTCTTTGTGGGTTTTTCTAGTTTAAATTTGGGGATACAAATAATTAGAGTTTTAACAGGTATACACAGATCTTGGGATTATGCACTATTAAGAGAGTGATATGTGTGTGTTAGTAATTAACATCAATTTAGTATGTCAAATATGGGTAGGTTTGTTTATATATTTTTATGGTAGTATTTCAACAAAATACAAAACTTTCATCCATCAATTCTTTTGAATTCCTAATAGGTATGTTCAATAATTGGAAACCACAATCTGAATCTAGGCATAACTATTTCTAGGATGATGCCCATGGTATAGTCAACCTTACATTCACCATTATGTCTAAGATAGTGAAAATTTATCAAAATACACACATATTATATATCATTACGTTGGTGTCCATATCCCTCTTTCAAGGATGAAATGGATTTCTAATCTTCACCCAAAACCCTTCTGTCGGAGATGGCTTCAGGTTTTCTAGAGCATGGAGCTTTCACTCATAATAACCATATAGGTATTTGGGGATTTTACCCATCAAACCTCAACCTAGCAAGCAAAGCAATGATAAAACCCATAAACATGAACTACTAAATAGAACCTAATCAATAAAAACCCATACATACTTGAAAACCTATTCACGCATAACCACAAGAGGAAGATCTAGCTACACATAAGATAAATAAGCATAGATATACCCATAATCTCCATTGAAGTGATTTATTGAAGTTTAAGTGAATGTTACTTCAAACTTGGTACTCCCACAAATCAACAATGGATGTGAGCTAATCTTCAACTTAGAAAGTCTCCAATGTATTCTTCACCCAAATATTATACAATATTTTTTTGTGTAAAAATAAATGCTATGAATTCAAGAGCTAAATCTTAAAATTAGGGAAGATGGAATATGATCCATGATGCTAGGGTTTGAATCTTTTGGTCAAAATTAGGATCAGCTGCGTGCATTACTAGTTTTTCCCTAGGGCTTATTTCTTCCGCTAAGCTGTGATCTCATAGGTTTGGCTGTGACCACAACTGACTTCCACGATCTCGATTGAATGACTTTTGCTTAACTTCCAGTATTGCGGTCAGTAGACCATGACTGCGGTAACTGAGGCCTTTCTTTTCTAAATCTTCAGTTGGACTTTTCTTGTTCCCTTTTGATCAATTTATGCTCAAATCTACGTCTTATGATCTCCTTATCTTTATTCCTGCAAAGAGTGGATATTAGTGTATTTTATCACCAATATGTCTCATTCATTCAAAATAAGGTATTTGCATAAATGTTTAGTAAGAATGAGTGGTAAAATCATCACTCCTCAATCGACAAAAGTACCCCTAAAGGTGTTGCAAGCTACGGTGTCCATAAATCCGTAACATCGATGTCAGAAAATGAAATATTATATATTGGGATGTCCCTTCAGTTTCCTATAAAAGAATATCTGGTAAAGTACCTTGGATTTAAGCCACTGAGTTCAAGGTATCCTTTATCAATTCAATATTAATAGTCTTAGTTAGCAGGGTTAACCTATCAACAATAGGAGTAGAATACACTTGAGACTTCTAAATTAGTTGAGAAATCAAATTCTTGTAGGGTAAAGTAGTATGATAAAGCATCAATCTCTCTCAAATCTCATCTATAATGATATATAGAGTATTAAGCTCCAACTCCAACCTAAATACTGCTACCATCCCTGTCTTGTCATGTAATACCCTGAAATATTCTAAGCTCGATTTAGCTCTTAGTTGCATGCTTAATGGGTCCAAGGCTTTAAAATTTCACTAAGGGTTGAGGACTTTGTCATTTTCAAGACCCTTAAGCTATATGTATTTTTATTTTGTCCTTTCCAACCTCAAAATGTTGGTTTTTGAGTTGGTCCATGCTTAGGGAGGTTAAAAGTATATCTTGGGAGAGTTTTGGGACTTTCAAACAGGGTCTGGGATGTTTTTGTATGATTTAAATAGTGAAACCTTGCAATTTCCCTATGACGTGAGGGTAGCTCTGCAAGTGAGGAGGTTTATGGCACAGTGGCCACTTGACACAAGAAAGTGTCATGGTACGGTGGCTGCTTGATCCAAGCAAGGGTCGTGACGCGCTATGGGTATCCCGCCCAACTTGTTAATCTAAGTGACAAAGGTACATTTGAGTCATTTCCCCTCAACCTAAGTCATACTTAACACAATTTAGAACTTTTAAAAAGGCATTATTTGCCCCTTTCACTCCAAATTGCTCTCAAGAAACCCTCCCCTTTCCGAAAGAACAAACTCAAGCTTTTTCCCCAAGAAATCAAGAGTTCAAGCTTCTAATCCAAGAAATATTTGTGAATTCAGTTATTAAGGTATGTGAGGTGTTCATCCATGGTATTCTTTTACTCTTAGAGCCCAAAAACCTTTTTTAATTAAATTATGGAGTTTTCCTTTATTATGGAATTTCATATGTTCTAGATGTATTAAATGCATGTATTCCTTAGTAATTTGAACTCAATTCTTGTCTATGTATGATCCCATGAAAAGTTGGGATGCTTCATGATTTAAATTTCAGTTTCCCATGTCATATTAAAGTGAATTTCATGTTAAATCTCTAATTTATGAATTTAGCCATGTAATCATGTTGTTTTCCTCATACTTAACACATTCCCATGTTCAATTTCATGATTCTCACATGTTTGATGGAATTTTCGTGTTTTGGGTCTTTGAACTATGATTCCATACTATAGTTTTAAGATTTGATATCATATTATTGATGATTTAGTGTTGGAGGCTTATGAACACTCGATACCTATGTGTTTCACATGATTTCATATTTGCAATTAATGATTTAGTGAAACCATTGATATTATGATTATTTTACTTAGTTAATATAATCATGATGAGCACCATAAAAAGTAATGTTCAATTAAACTTAGTTCAGTTAAGTACTAGTGTCAGTTCAGTTGGGAGTAGGATTTAGCACCGAGTGAACATAGAGATGGGGGCTTATCTTCCAGTTAGTACTGGGTCATTAGTAGCGATACCTAAATTCTAGAAGTACATAGCTAGTGTAGGATTATGAGATGTCACCTGCCAGTTTAGGACTGACACTTTCTTAGGGGTCACCCTCTAGTTTAGGTTTGACTCCGTAGTCCTTCGAGACATCAGATTAGTGGATCCACACAACCAGTATTAGTACCCATGGTATGTTACTGACACCCTTCCTTTTGGGGTTTCAAGTTGGACTCCGATTAGCTCAGATTGGGGCATGTCAGTTACATGATACCTCCCATAGTTTCAGACAGTATTCAGTATGTATTAATTCAGGTTTGTTTGACCATAGCACATATATTTAGTTATTTAGTTACAAAGATTTTAGGCTTTCAAATTTCAAAATAATTCGATACTATGCTTATGCTTGGTTTTGCATTCTCAGATAGTACATGTTCAAGCGTTCATGCTCAGTTAACTCATGTATTTTAGTTAGCCCATATATCACATACTAGTACATTCAAAGTATTGGCTGTATACTTTTCTTTGCACTATGTTCTTTTATAACATAGGTTCGGACGCTTAGTTTCTCGACCGTTCTTAGATAGCTCAGCATTACTCAGCAGTAACAGTGGTGAGTCCTCATTCGTTGATGATATGATTTTCTTATCTTAATTATTTTGATATTTCCTTATTGTTAGTCAATCTAAGTTAGTTAGGTGTTTTTCCCATCAACTCCTTATGATGTTTAGAGCCTTTCAAATAGTCAAAACGCCAATCAGTAAATAGTTGTTCAGTATTTTCAGTATTATTAGTTGTTACAGCCATTTCAGACTTGTTGCTTACATATATTCAGTATTCATATTTTTAGTATTTTATCAACTTATCTTTTGTATATGCCATTTTTAGTGTCATTTATTCAGGGCTCACAGCAGGTACCAGCTCATGGGTTGACTTGTAGTTACTTATGACCATAAACACCATGGTTACGACTAGGGGGGATCCTTAGGTCGTGACATCTCCGCACTAAATGTGTTTTTATTTTTGATTGGTGATGTGTGGTGGTTGATAGTAGACTACCAAGCCTTGGTGGTGAAATGCAGTATGTTCTTATAGATTGTCCTACCATTTACTCATTCTACTCTTCCCTTTTCTTTAGTAATGTGGTCCACCAACAACTTGTAATGCATCAATTTGTCTTTAGTACTCAGCTTCTCAATTTCTTTGAACTCTAACATCTTTTAATCATACCTCATAGTTTTATTGTTGACTTAAAGTCACCACGAAGCAAGATTTTAGAAATAGGCTTATCCAAGATTTCATTATTAGTACCTCATACTATCACTATGTCCAATATGCATTGCATCCTTATATCTTTATCCTTTTTTAAAGGAGTCATATTCTCAATAATCACTGCATAGTTGGCATAAAATTCTTTCACTATATTAGGACTATAGTTGTAAAATGGTTTAGTCCTCCAATTTAGTTCTGGACACTCTATAGTGCCTTGGGTAGCGTGTGCGGTTCTTTCAAAATACTTCACTTTTGGTTCCCTTTATTGCTTAGGGAAACCCTATTAGTATAGCAGTTCCGAGATTTTAAAATAATCAATGCCTTCAAATCTGCCCCCTTTTGAGGCTAATTTGTAGCAATTACTTTTTTAGAAAATTCTGAAATGGTACTACTAGAACCATCTACAAACATCCCTACCACAAAGGAACTTAAATCATCATAACCTTCTGCAACTATAGACTCACCCATGTTAGGTTTTGAGGTTTGACCTCCCTCTTCAAGTTAGATAAGTACACTTAGAGTGGATACGAACACCAATTATGTGGATGTTGCGGCCTTTACCTTAGAACCTTTTGATTTAGTTGTTTGAGGCTCTTTCTATTCATTACCATTACTTTTGGAGTCCTCAACTTATGAACTACTAGACTTCTCCAGTTTTGTAAGCCATGACTTTTCGTGTCCGTTTCTTAGATATTTCCTTATGCAGTGCCTCATTTTTGTTTTCCTCGATAACTTTGGGTGCCATAGTACATTAACATAAAATGATTAGTTCCAAAAAAATCAAAAATAGGTTCTCAATTATATATACAGGCAATCGATTGTACGATCGTTATATGAAGATACAATTGTTGTTTCAATCGTATGAAGTCCTTATTGAAAATTCCCTGAGAGTTGTCACATCAAATTACTATAACCCACGATCATACCATGATATGATTATGGAATGTTATTGTTTGTTAAGCACCTGCAACCTCATAGACTGACACTCAAAACAAACCAACCTATGATTGTACATAGGAATGATGTTCGTGGGTTGTATCGTGAGGTTTGAGTTGACACTACCAACTTTAAACTGAAGTTATCGACACTAGTTATCTTTATTTGAATAGGGAGGGGTCCTCAGACTTCACCCTTCCATATCCATGTAACACAATTCATAATGTATTTAGTTCTTCATTAATTTTATAGATTCAACTCCCTTCAAACTTAATTTTACCATTGACGTTGCACACAACAAGGTATGCACTAATTAATTCTGTTCAATCTTACACATAACTAACAATTTTAAATTATAAGAAGATGAATTAATTTTGGGTGAGGACACAAGTAATGAAATTAGATAATTTTGACAACCGAGGGAGTATATGTGTAAGAGCACAAGAAATCTTTCCAAACTTTTTTTAGAATTTAGTATTGTTTTGTGATTGTGCATCTTGGATGTTAACTTGATTTAAAATGTGAATTGGTCTCTATTGGGTATCAGGGTATAAGGATTTAGTAAAAGTAAGATGAGTTAGATTGAGTTGGATTGGGAAAATTTTAAAATTTAGAACCTAGCAGAATACTCAAATGTATGATTATGGGTGGCCTTGTACTAAGATAATTTAAAAAATTTACCTGGGAACTATAGAGCATATGGACAATTGTTGTATGTGAAAATGATGGTTCCTTAAAAACATAGCTTCCATCACCTAGATGTTGATTCACAGAATTTTGGTGAAATGAAGGGTTCCATGATCATTCCATTTTTGTATGATCATGAATGCTCATTCATAAGACCAACTCCTGGAAAACAATTCTCTATACTTCATGCAAATCCGACAATTATTTGTTGCTTTTGTAGGTTCTATTTTTGGTTCTAGTTCCTTGGTTTCTTTATTGTGTTGTCCCTGCACATGTGGCACAAGTTATCCTACAATATAACATATTGCAAAACCTTGGGTTTCCCCCAAAGCAACGCTTGAGTTAACATCACAATGCAACATGGTTAGTTTAGCTACTCAGATTTTGCCAAACTAAACAATGGGTTTCCTCCCATGAAGTGCCTAATTTAATATTTCAACATGACCTGGGTATTCTTGGTTACTCATACATCACCAAGAACTATATCACATATCATCTTGACCTCATCAACATTATAGATGTAGAGTTTCACCCTTTGGCCATTCACATTAAATTTTGGCTCTCATCATTTTCAAGCTTAATGTCACTATAGGTATATACAGTCACTATTATATACTGTTCACTCCATCTTAACCTTAACTTTTCAGAATTGTCCTATCCTTGAATAAAATAATAATACTATGTCGCCAGTGGTAAATTTTCTTTCTCAATCCTGCGATTATAGTACAATTTCATCTTCTCTTTGTATAAGGCTGAACTTTCATAGGCACGAAGATGGAATTAATCCATCTCATTCAATTGTTCTAGTCTCAACTTTACCATATCACTCCATTTTAAATTTAACCACTTTAATGCCCACCATTCCTTATGGTCAAGTTCAATTTTCAAGTAGTATTCTTTGATGAACACAAGCTGATTTGGTGAAGCACCATAGGGGTTTTGAATACTGTCTGGTAGGCCCACAATTCATCATATAAATTTCTAGTGCAGTTTGTTCTTTTGGCATTCACAATGTTTGTCAAAATGGACTTAATCTCACATTAGGAGAGATCAACTTACCCACTTGGTAGAGGATAGTGGGTGTTTCCCTCTTTTGTTTCACACCATATTTATCATGAAGGCTTTAATAGACAATTACAAAAGTGAGAGACCTATCACTAATGATTGCCCTTGGTGTACCAAATTTTGAGAATATAGTTTTCCTTTCAAATATGATGACACTCTTCCCTTTGATATTTGGTAGTGCAACTGACTCCACACACTTTGAAATATAGTAAACAACAACCAAATAATACTTTATACTCAGTAGTATCACAAAGGGGCCTATGAAATCAATGCCTTATATATCAAACAACTCAAACTCTAGTGTCGTCGTCATTGAAAGCTCTAGTATTTGTGAGATGTTCCCTTGTCATTGACATTGGTTACATTTTCTTGTATGTCATGTGCATATTTATTGTTGTAGGCCTGTAATACCCATATTGCAAGATCTTGTGCTCAGTTCACACGCCACTATGAGGACCCTTAACTGGTTAAGAGTCACATGCCTCTAGAATAGTCATTATCTCTACGTTAGGAACGCATCTATTGATCAGTTTGTTCACGTAAATCCAGAACAAGTATGACTCTGCCTAGAAGAACTTCATCACATAATACATAAAATTCTTACACTGTTGATACAATAGATCTTTAGTCACCACTCCACATACCAAATAATTTGAAAAAATCATAAACCATGTAATCAAATCTTTAGATGTTTCTAATACCCGCTCGTTTGGAAAAGTATCATAAATCTCAAGTTCATGCTTTAGTTTTAATATTTCTTCTTCTTCAAGGCGTGATAAGTGATCAACTACTTTATTTTCAGTCCTCTTTTGATCCTTGACCTCAAAGTAAAATTCCTACAATAGAAGTACCTAACGAATCAAACTCGACTTTCCATCTTTTTTTTGGCAAAGGGTACATAAGATCTGTGTGGTCCATATGCATAATAACTTTCATTCCTCAAAAGTAAGATCAAAAGTTCTCAAATGCAAGCACCACAACTAGAAACTTTTGTTCAGACATAGTATAATTTTATTGAGCAGGGTTAAGTGCTTTACTAGTATAATAGATAGGATGAATGACCTTTTCTCACCTTAGTGTTGGACAAATTATAATGCCACACCAATAGAATCACACATAACCTTGATTGTCATGGACTAATTACGTGACCCAATAATAATGGCTAAAATCAACTTCTATTTTGGAAACACAAATGCCTTCAAATATGCATCACCAAACACATATTTCGCTGTCTTCTCTAATAAATTGCATAAGGTATCTACCATTTTACATAAATCCTTGATAAATATTATCGATAGAATATTGCATGACCTAAAAGATCTGAATACTTTTCACATAAATCCTTCTTTGAAAACTTTTCACCAAGCACCATTACCTCTTTGACCATGAAGTGGTACTTTTTCTAGTTTAACAAGTTATAAGCTCCGTATCTCCTTAAGACACTAGCAATATCGGCCAAACAATCTTTAAATAAGTCACCAACAACCAAGAAGTCATCCATGAACACTTCAATAATATCTTCCACCATGTTAGAAAAGATGGAATCATGCAATGCTAAAAGGTTGTTGGTGTATTACACATATCAAATGACATTATTTTAACGAAAGTCTCATAAGTAAAAGTTAAAATGGTCTTCTATTGGTCCTTAGAGGTAGTCAAAATTTGGTTGTAACCCAAGTATCTATCAAGAAAATAATACTATCCTCTTCGAACAAGACGGTCTGACATCTAATCCATAAATGCACAAAAAAGTAATACTTCTTACTCTATGAATTTAGCTTCCTATAGTCCATGCATACACACCACCTGGTGACCAACCTCGAAACATAAACTCATTTTTTCTCATTTGGAACTATAGTAATTTCACTCTTTTTAGGTACACATTAGACCAAGCTCACCAATTTGATATCTATAATAGGGTAAACCACATATGCATCCAACCACTTGATAATTTCCTTCTTAACCATCTGTTGTATAGACAAATAAAGTCTTTGTTGATGCTCAATACTAGGCACACAATCAGACTCAAGTTAGATTTTATGTATGTGAATTCCATATGGAAACCCAATAATATCAACAATAGACCATCTTATAGGCTTTTTGAACATTTGCAACATAGACACTAGAGCCTCAAATTGCCAATCTACCAAATTAGTTGTAATAATAATTGACAAAGTATTGTTGGCCCTCAAAAATTCATATAAAATATGAAATAGAAGAGATTTGAGCTCCAAGAATGGAGGTTCCTTAATAAAAGACTTAGACAGTGGGCTCACTCAATTCTTTAAATCAAGATCTAGCTTTGTTGGTGCAAAATCTTATGAACCCCTAACAACTAGTACACTCACCATCTCATCATACCCATTTATGTTATCAGCTTCAAAATTTATAATAACCACTGTAAGTGCAAACTCTAAGTCTCTCCTTAATAGGAAATACCAATGCATACTCATCGAGTGTATCAATCATATAAATCACACAAAAATCCTTTGAATGTTTCATGGATTGAAACATATCAAAATTAACATATTTTTTATTCAACCAAAACTTCATCTTCCTGTGTCCATATCAACCAATGGACATCCAGCTACAAAGAATGGTCTTCTAAGATAATGGGAACCACATAGTCAAGGATGACAAAATCAGTCAGAAAAATAAAGAATGAAACCCACACCAAAACATATTATAGGATCCATATAGTCTTCTTCACAATGCGATCTCTATAAGAAGTCTCACCGATGTCGATTTGAGCGACCCCAATCCCAACTGTCAATAACTTATTAGTGATATTAGATTAATTCTATCACCTGAGTGACATAAATATTTAGAAAAATTTGTAAGAACCAAAGGTACATGGAATCATGAAAGATTCATGATCTTTCCTGTCCTAAACTAGAAATCGGGAAGCAATTGTACTACAATGGTGCACATTCTCAGCTGGCTTAAAATTCACAATACTCTTTTTATCACGAACTCCTTCATAAACTCTACGTAACCTAACATTTTTCAAGAGCCTCATTTATAGATATGTACACTAAATATTCTTTCAACATTAAGATTAACTTGTGATACTTTCCTTCTTCAACCTTGTTATACAATATTTATAGAAAAGGGGGAGGAGGATGCATAATGGGAGTATATATTTGTGGGACTTATTTTCCTTACCTTTTATTTCGTTAGCCTATTTTTCAACAACTAAAGGCTTTTTAATGGTGTTCTCATCAACAACTAATTTTTTGTATTTGGCAATGTTATCATAATCAACAAACACTAGCTTAACCATATTCTCAAAGGTGACAAAGGATGGAGAAAGTGCTACCTCCAAATGAGGAGGATGAGGATGAACTACCTTTGAGGTGGTCTATGAAAAAATAAAAAGGCAGTTAAGGTAAGGAGATAGTCATTGATTCTAGTATAAAACTTGCCAGATCCTATTCTACTAGGGGATCTAATAATAAGTTGTTATTGGATGCAATGAAGGCAATCAAGTCTTCAACCACTATGAGAAAAAAACATAAGAAAGGCATTGTAATGGAGGAGGAGAAGAATTTTAAAGGTGTAGAGGTTAGTGAGGATGAGAACATTGATCCTGATGTTGCTGTGCCAATGGAGAAAAGAAGAAAATAAATTGATGTCTCAAGAATGACCAGGTCCTCCCATTCAAAGTCTGGTGGCCCTAAAGGAATGTAGTAGAAACACATTGCTATGAAAATGAAGAAAGTCTCTGAGGGACATAGCCCTAAGAAGAGAAAAGTAATTGAAAATGAGTAGCCAAGTAGTGATTTCAAGAGAAGAAGAAAGGTGGAAGAAAAGAAGGTTGTGTATAGAGAGCAAAGGAATAAAGTTTTTAAAATATAGAAAGTATTATCTTGGAGAGTGTTTGGTCCCAACATTTATTAGAAACCTGACATGGTTTAATTAGTGGAATATGTCAAACACCAAGGATAGTTGCACTATCTGGAGGAACCAACTCCTATGGTTTTTAAAGAGGAGTTAAAAGTATTTTATTATATAATGGATTTCTCAAGTAATAGGTTAAGCTTGACTACCAAAGTACAAGAAAAAGAATCAGACTAGATGAAGAGTCACTAGGGAAAATCCTAGATGTGCCTGTTATAGGGGTGAGGATTGTTGTAAAGCAACAACCCTCTAATGAGTTCATGATGGATGTTTCTAAGGTAGGAGAAACATTAATATACTGTGTGAGAAAGAAATTCTCACAAGTGAGTTTTATTTAGCATTTGAATTTGTCAACAAGGTCTTTTTTCCCAGATCAGAGAGAAGGACCATTGTTTCGACTATTTATTTATTCCCAATTAAGTGTTTAAGTAAATTTGAGCTGATAAGTCATCCTTCTCTAATGATAGAGCACATACATAAGGTCATTCATAAGAAGGAAGGAAAACTTATGATGCATTATGGGTACTTTTTGAATAAGGTGTTTGATCACTTTGGACTAGTTAGGAGAAAAGGGACTTTAGGAATAGTCAAACAAAAGTTTAGTTTGACAACATTAGTGGAAAATGAATGCATTAAACGAAAGGTGGGAATTGTGTCCTAAGTGTCAGAACTATTGGCTGCCCAAGAGAATTTAAGAAAGAAAATGAAGGAGATTAGGATTAATCTAGCTACTATGGATGCTGAGATAGTGCACTTGATGAAGAAGAATCACATGTTGTCGTCGGAGGGATCTAGTGCCACAAAGGAACTTGCAGCAAAAAATGCGAAGCTCTAGATCAAGTTTATAGAACTCACTTAAGAGGTTCAAGGTTTGAATACCGAAGCTAAAGACCTGACTAAGCAATTTATAATTAATCATATTGCTGGGAGTTCTAGAATGGGGATTATAATCAAGTACTTCTCCCCTAATCCCCAATCTACCTAAGTCCAATAATCCTTGTATCACTATATTATCCATTTGTGAGTTTCAAGTTCTTATTTTTATTGTGGTTTTTGAAGATAGTTGTTTTTTGATTATTTTGGTATGGATGTATTGGTACTGCTATTACTTAACAATCAATGAATCCTTTTCTTGTGTGTTTCATCTATATCTTCTTTATATATAAAGTTGTTCCTCATGTTAGTGTTTCCCCAGGGCAATGAATTAACTATATTGTGCTTAATTTTACTCTTGGTTTTCTGTTATCACTTTTTAATAATGCCAAAAGGGGGAATACTGAATTCATATGGTAGGGACCAAGTGTTTTGCATGATATGATGATATATTAAGGACCGTGTACCGGGTGACTATATGTTGAATATAAGTAGGACCGTGTACTGATATGTGATATATGCTAAATGCAATAATAGTGAAGCAATGATGGAGTACTGATAGGGGGAAGAATGCTCAAATAAAGATTGATGAGTGGAAGTATATTGACATAGGGAATATTAAAATATAGTGAATGAATTATGATGTCAAGTGACAACAAGGGACATGGTCCTAAGTTAACATATTGATAAGGGGAAGCATGGTGCATAATGACAGGGGGACATTCACTGGCTGTAGTGGTAATCACTCTACTGAATAAGGTGAATAAATTTGATGTGTCAAATTTCTGTGGTCATGTTATGTGGTTTGTCCATCAAAAATGGGAAAAATTGCTATAGCTTATTTTGCTATATCATGGAAATATACAACTATCACAAGGCCTGCACAGTTGTGTCTTCTTGTGTAAGAAACTAAGCAGGTGAGCTTGTACCTTTCAGGATACCTGACCCAATCAGATTTCTACCCTAATAATTATTCCACCGTAAAAGGAAAAAAATGCTTCTCAATTGGTGAGTATTTGAAAAATCAGAATAGAGGAGAGGGAAATAAGTGAAAACTCAGCTTTACTATATTGCTCAAGTTCTTAATATATTTATGTACTAAAAGAGTGAGTGTTATTGAGTCAAGTCATGGTCTATAACTAAATTAATCGTGTTATAAGAGTACTATCTTCTTTATGTTCTTGAGAGAGATTAGGTGTAATTACTTGAGTTTGATATTGCTTAGAGTTGATCAATATCAAGGTGAGTTCTTCGTATATTTTTAAAGGTAGGCTTGTAGTAGAATTATTACAAGCAGGTGGAGACTAGAGTTAGGTTCTTTAGAGTCTATAATCAAGAGTTTGATTATAGTGGTTGGTTTAGTGCTTGTGAGGGAAAGTCGTGTATTTTCTCCTTAAGTTATGTGGTTTCCATGTTAAATATTTGTGTTATTTAGTTTTTAGTAAAGTTTTATTTTTCTAGTGCTTTACCATTTGATTGCCTGTGACTGACTCTAAGGGATGGACCTTGTCACTCATAGTGTTGTGCAACCCCTCCCACATTTCATCACAGACCATATCGTGGAGGATAACCTCCGTGCCACAGATCCTAACACAAAGATTATCCTCTGTGTCATAGAACTTAACACTGAGATCATCCTCCATGACATGGGATATTGCGGAGGCTCACTGCCTCCGGGGTCCAAAACCACCCCGAACCCCATCCAAAAATTCCAATACTCCCCCGGATGATCCTATTAACATACCAAACACCATTTAAGTCAAAAATCAATGTTTCAAACACGGGAGTTTCAAAAATAAAATGATGGAAATTTTGAGGGTCTTACACTAGTAGACCTTAAATATCACAATACTTTTTAACTAAGAATTCTCCTATGAATACCACACTTCACCATTTCAATCTCACAATTTCTCCATAAAACACATTGCTACAAAAGCCAGAGTCTAACTATACATTGCTTACATTTTAGAGTCTAATACTAGAGTTAAAAGGTGCTAACATAAGCTACAAGGCTCTATAGCTTACATCCATCCAAGAATACTACTCCATGCTATCACTGTAGTCAAACAACACCATGCCATCTTATTAAGAGTACTATCAACTTAACACAGTGATTTGTGTATCAATCAATCACACTATTCAAGCCTAACTTTAATACACCCAATTTATAGGTCCCTCATAAAACTAGCAATTTCAATCACTTTCACATAAACTTCCACCACATAATCCCCTCCTAACTATTTTACCTAACAAAAGTTTCATCTTAGTAATCCCGCTTCACCTATAACCCAAGATAAAATAGCCACACCAAAAATTTTATTGTAAAGATCAACCACTCTCTAATCTACAATATTACTATTCTTTTGTATCTACTACCATCCTGATACAAAGAGAGTAACTGAGCGAATAGCGTATGAGCTTTGAAAATAGGAGTAACAATTTTCAAATACAACATATATTTTGTTGCACCACTCAAGGTAGGTTCTGTGATGGAAGCTATGATCCAATAAGCATGAAGGTCCTCACACATCAAAACACATAGATCCTAAGTAGAGGACCGAAACACGAATAAAAATTGTATAGAGAACTTCAAACTTACGCATAGACACCATTTGAATACATAGAATGTTGGTAGAATGCCCCCTTAAAGCGAAATAGGAGGAATTTACTAGAGTAAGAATAGTTTTATCCCTGAAACTCACCACCATGACAAAATTAGAGATTTTCATCATCTCCCCCTTATCTAAAAGATCACTATCATTAAATTGAAAGTATATCCCCTCACTAGTTCTATACATACAACACTCCACACAAGAACACCAAACTCCCCTCGACAACTTTAATATGAGGTCACTGAATTCTTTCTAGGACATTCTCTTCAAGGATACTAATCATAACATTCTCTAACCTCTAAGGTTATTGCCTTATAACTATCATTTTCATAGGGATGGACATTCGTTCTTCTAAACACTTAACACTCTACTTTAAGTACTTAGAATACTCATATTACACCTCTATATAATAACCTCATAATCATAACAAAATTTTAAAACTATACCAAGGGTTCATTTAGTCTATCCATTTCTCCTTCAATTCAGCTCTACATAAAGCCATATAACAACTCCCTAGACTTTTCCACACTAACAAACTGGCATACATAGACTAGGTGTACATGACATTCATAACTCAAAATTGAGCTCACTTTATTCTCATAATCCAAGGCTCTTATCCATCTAATTATTTATCCGCTATTTCTACTTGAACACTAGACGTCATGCATATATCAAAATTACACACTCAAACATTTTATAAGTCATCAATCTAAACTCTGTCACACATTATAACAAGCCTACTAATTTACTCCCACCAATTTTGCATCACATTCTTGGGCTAACCTTCTTATCACTACAATCAACATCTAAAGTTCAAACTTAGTATCTAACAACAATCATGCATCACTAATTGAATAATCCATACAATATACTAGTCAATCAAATAGATAAATCAACCTAAATTCCTTATTTAACTTAACTAAGGCCAACTAACATAGTCTTCTTTACCACATTACTACTACACCTTATTTTTCCTTACCTGTCTTCTCACATATTAAACTAACTTACAACTACTAGGTAAAAATAAAGGGGCCCATAGCGTATTAAAACCTCCTAATTAGAATAGTCAATCTTAATCTTATTACCTAATCCATCATAGTCAATGGAACATTTACCTCCATTACATTACATCTACTTACCCATGCCTTATCCCAAGCCCCTTCAAAATTCTATAAACACCATTGAGTCCTAATCTTTTATGATCTCCCAAAGTTAAAGCTAAATCCAAAAATTGTTAGTCGACCACTCCTTCCATTCACAATCTATTGTTTATCTTACTACTACAATAACTATCCCACATAAGATCCTTCCCTATTTTAAATAAATTCTAAATCATCATAACTAATCACTTTCTCTAATAACTACCAGAAAATCTACTAATATTTCCACAACCATAACTAGTCACCATACTAGTATACCACAAAACCAATCACCATAATCGCATATCACCCCTTGTTCAATGAGGAGTTACCCTTGCTACAACTTCTAAATATAAGACTTCATATCACTAACCTTAGGATTACCTCACTACTTATAGGTCATAACACCAGATTTATACCACATTTTGGTATTGAAATACAACCCTAACATTCAGATACGTATTCTTCCCATAAGCGATATATTTGCAGTAGAGTTTTCTAAAGGGACAATTTACAAATCTTACATTAGGTTGAAAAACACGATTCATAAAATTAGAGGTACCCACCTAAACCAATAAACCTTGATTCACTAATGGACTCTTTTTGAGTCTTTGTACCAAACTATGACTTTTGATAAATTATTCAGAAAGGACCACACTTTTGGTAATCACATGACCCGACCCCAGGCCTTGTCATTATGGGCATCCCAAGTCCAACATGGACCGAGGAACGCCCCATGTTACCCAACCCAACCACATATATCAAGACTTAGATGGGATGAATTTTTAACATATAACAATGTTAGCATTATTGTTCTCACTAAGACTTTGGGATAGGATCACAACCATGACTGGCCCAATAGAGTCCAATCGCACAGCACCAACTTCCCAACAGTACCAAACCAACCCATATGCCATATACCAAAGGGAATACCTAAACATAATATGAAACAAAATCCTAAAATGTAATAGGATGATACAACCAACAATATCATCCAATGATGTCAGTCCACCAGATTATTCCATTGCCAAGGCCGATACCTCTACCGATCCCACTAATACCTACCTACATAGGTACCAAAAAACCTCTAACCAAAAGAGTAAAAATATTTTATTGGGACATGCCCATAACCATGGACAAAACAAATATCCAACATAAAAGAAAAATGTCGAAAGAATATCCATATCATGAAATGATTCCTTTCAAAAGAATAAAAGCTTACCACTTCAGTCCAAATATTGATACAAAATCCATGTGCTAAACATGAGGAGTAGAATGGCCAGTTCTTGCATAGTATGGGTATACAACTGCCAATAGACGGGGTTAGCGAATGACCGCTCACATGAATCTTAGGATAAGGATAAAATAATGCCATTCATAAAACAAAGTAAAACCATACATAATGCATACAATCATACATATATATAAGTTCCGCAAAAAAGATCCATGTTTCGCATATACTTAAGACCTTTACCTAGGCTGTGTAACTTTGCCGTCCTAACCATCCACTGGCCATATGGGTTCAGCTCCCCCTGCTGAAAGGGCCTAGTGAGAGTATTCGCTCGACCATGGAATATCCCACGGGATTACTAGTACATCCCTATAATATAAAACATAAGACTCGCACGTGGTCATCGAAGACCCCTTATATCAGCAAATATGAGTTTCAGGTTTTGGTCCCTGGGGATCGCGACCTTCCACAACATAGCTACACACCACGCCATTAACACCCAATTAAAATGATGTACAATCAATCCATTTACAATTTATTAAACAAGGCCAATATTAGTGGTATCGTCATACCACCCCTTACTTATAAGCAATATCCATACATAAACCATTTAGGTTTAAGACCTTAGGTGCCTTTCTAATTACCATATTAAATCCATTTAGGAGACTTTCACGTATCTACAAGCATAACCATTTAACCTTTAGCCTCTCCAAACCATTTAAACCATTTATAAATCTTTCGTCAAGTTTAAAACATGTAAGAGTTCCATTTAAAGAAGTCAGTGCAATGAACATATCATTATAAGTATTTAATCAAAAACTTGGTGGGTATAATATAACCAAAACCAATTCCAAAGACCATTATAACATTACCATGAAATCTAATTGTCCAAAAACACCATTAATGCATATAAAAGAATAATTAAAATGATAGGAAACCATAATGAAGAATTCAATATAAAACCCCCCAATAATAGTTGAAAACCATAATCATGAAATAGTAAAACTATGAAATCAATCATATAAAACCACGCATTTAGTTTAAATTACAATGAGGGAAGAGAATCAAGATTTATACCAAAGAATTGATAGAAAAAAATCACCAAGCAAGCCCCAAAAAAATCCACAAGATGAAACCCTAGCCTTGTTGCCCCAAAAGCTCTTGAGAGAATTATTGGATGTTTTGGAATAGTTTCTATGTGTTAATGAATATAATAATAGGATAAATAACCTCATATGTGTATTAGAAGTCATGGGTCCTAATTAAGGTAAGTAGGAAATGTCAAGAATACCCTCACATAAATTCCTCAAAAACCTATCACAAGGATACGACTGACCTATACGAGTCGTACCCTTCTATACGATTGGTATCCACCACTCATATCCAAGCCTCAACCCTTGGATCAAACACTATCCAATATACGACTCAATCAACCAAGTCATAACCACAGTATACAATCCGTACCCAAAACCTGTATCCCTGGTAGAATGAAATAGTAAGAGGATCAAATACTGTTCATCATACGAGTGCATGATACAACAAATACCAAGACCTAACAACTCATACCTCTAAGTCATACTTATTCTAATTATCAAAACCATCCCACCAACTAACACTAGTCAGCATACAATATGACCATACCACTTCTACCCCAACATATGACTCGTACCCATGAGTCATATTAGGTTGAGAGATTGGATTTCTAGGAAATTTTCTAAGTGTAAAAATCCAGGATGTTTCAGTCTCCCACACTAGGAACATTTGTCCCTGAATGATGAACAAGGAAGGGGTAACCATATACAGAGTCTTTTACATTATCAAACATCCCTTTAACAAGGTTTTAATACAAAGAGGCAAAGATGTTAATATTTCCTTTAGCAAACTTATAAAATAACAATGTATTCAAGACACATGTCTTCCGCATGAATCCCAAGAGAAGAAAACAAATACGGATATTTGGAGTTTGTGTCCTTTTCTGCTTTCCAAGTAGCTTCTTCCACCTTATGGTTCCACCAAAGAACCTTAAATAAAGCCACATCATTGGTCCACAACCAAAGAACTTCCCTATCTAATATCTTAACCGGGACCTCTTTATACGACAGAGAATTTAAAATATCCAATCCTTCCAAAGAAACAACCAAAGAAGGATCACCAAGACACTCCTCAACATAGAAATATGAAAGATAGAATGAACTAAACTTAAGCTAGATGGAAACTTCAACTCATAAGCAACATTGCCAACTCTCCAAAAAATCATATAAGGACCAATGAACCGAGGATTAAGTTTCCCTTTTGTGCCAATATGCACACCTCCCTTTATGGGAGACACCTTGAGGAATACTTTATCCCCGACCTCAATCTCAAAGTCTCTGCGCCTAACACCCTTATAGGAATTTTGGCAACTTTGGGCAGCTTTAAGCCTTTTCAAAATAATCTTGACCATCTCCATCGCTTGATAAACCAAATTAGGACCAAACATATCTACCTCACCAACCTCAAACGACTCAATAGAAGATCTATACCTCTTACCATACAACGCCTCAAAAGGAGCCATACCAATACTCAAATGATAAATATTATTGTAAGCAAACTCCACCAAAGGTAGATACTCAACCCAATTGCCACCAGAGTCAATCACACAGGCCCTAAGCATCTCTTCCAATATCTGCATAGTTCTTTTCGCTTGCCTATCTGACTGTAGATGAAAAGTGGTACTCAGACTAACCTTAGTCCTAACCCTTTCTAGAAAGACTACCAATAATAAAATGTATATTGCTTACTATGATAAGAGATAATCGAAATAGGCACCCCATACAGCTTTACAATCTCCTAAAGTTACAACCTCACATAATTTTCTGCTAAAAAGGTTGTTCGTATTGGCAAGAAATGCATAGATTTGGTCATCCTATCCACGATGATCCAAATTGAATCATACTGATTCCAAGACCGAGGAAGATTATAAAAAATCCATATTGATCACTTCCCACTTCTATTCAGGTAAATTAATTTCTTGATACAACCCTCCTAGACTTATATTCTTAAACTTAACCTGTTGACACACCATGCACTTGTCCACGAATGTCATTCCACCAATAGATCTTCTTCAGATCATAATACAACTTAGTTATGCTGAGATGAACAACATATCGCGACTCATGAACCTCAGCCAAAACCTATTGCCCACCCATAGAAATTAGGAACACACAACCTCTCTTCGTACTATAAAGTACCATCGCCACTGATCTCAAACACCACTACCTTTTTCCCACCAATATATCCATTGAGTTTCATCAAGATAGGGTTTAACACTTATTTTTCTTTAATCTTTGCACCACAAGATGACTGAACCACTTCTTGTACCATCACACCACCATCCTTAGAGTTTAAGAGAACAACTCTAAAATTATCCAAGCAATGAATATACTTTACCAATTCCTTCTTACCTTCCTCCACGTGAGCTAAACAACCTATAGATAACCTGCTAAGAGAATCAACAACCATATTAGCCTTACCTAGATGGTAGTAAAGACTCATACTGTAATCCTTGAGAAGATCAAGCCACCTCCTCTGCCTGAGATTTGGCTCTTTTTGAGTGAATACTTATTGAAGACTCTCTTGGTAAGAAAAGATATCCACGTGAATACCATACAAATAATGCCACCATATTATCAAGGAAAACACAATTTCTAAAAACTCTAAATCATGAGTAGGATAATTCTTTACATGTACCTTCAACTGTCTAGAAACATAGGTAATCACCTTCCTATACTACATCAAAACACAACCAAGACCTACCTGAGATGTATTACAATAGACCATACATCCATTATTGTCTTCCAAAAAGGTCAGGATTAAAGACGAAGTTAATTTATCCTTACACTTCTCAAAACTCCATTCATAAGCATCCGACAAAGAAAACTTAACCTTCTTTTGAGTTAACTTAGTCCATGGTATAGCTATCAAAGAAAACTTTCCATAAACCACCTATAATACCTAACCAAACCTAAGAAGCTTTGGATATTAGATGGAGTCATGGGCCTAGGCCACCTCTTCACCATAATAACCTTCTACGGATCCACCATGATCTCTTCACTAGAAATAACATAACTTAAGATAGTTACCCCATTCAACCAATACTTATAGTTAGAGAACTAGGCAAATAACTATTGTTTCTTTAAGGTCTACAACACCACATAAAGGTGATCTGCATGATTTATGTCACTCTTTGATTAAACCAGAATATCATCAATAAACACAATAACATTGATATCTAAATGCTACTTCAACACCCTATGACAAAGATATCCAAACACTACTTTAACACACTTTGGGGGTATAATATAGCCAAAACCAATTCCAAAGACCACTAAACTATTACCATGAAATCCAATTCTCCAAAACCACCATTAATGCATATAAAAGCATAATTAAAACTATAGGAAACCATAACCAAGCATTCAATATCAAAACCCCCAATAATATTTAAAAACCATAATCATGAAATAGTAAAATCATGAAATCAACCATATAAATGATGCCTTTTGTTGAAAGTAAAATGAGGGAAGAGAGTCATGACTTATACAGAAGAATTAATGGAAAGAAATCACTAAAGCAAGACCCAAAGCAATTCATAAGATAAAATGCTAGCCTTTTTTCCCCATTTATGGGTAGTCATAAGCAAATCATATGATCGATACCCATAACACGTATCCCTAGAAGAGTGAAATAGAAGGAGTTTCAAACACTGTCCACTGTATGAGTCAATGATACAACTCATACAAAAACCTTACAACTTATATCTCTAAGTCATAATCATTCCAGTGATCAAAATAATCCCACCAACAAACACTAGTCAGCATATAAAAGGACCATACCACTCGTACCCTAACATATGGCTCATACCCATATGTCGTATTGGGTCTGGAGAATGGATTTCTAAGAAAATTGCTAAGGGTCATAACCTAGGATGTTTCAGGTAAGCTAAGACTTCTAAAATTTATCAATCTTAAAAAGGAGACATAGCCAATAAAATAAAGCAAAGAAGGAAGTTAGATAACTTTTACATGGATAAAAAAATTGCACGATCAAGAGTATGATAGAATAAGAAACATCTCTTAAATGCCTTGTAGCTTTCTGATTATAAGTGAGGTACACAATAGTCCCATAAGAAATAATATACTAGACACGACTTTGTGGAAACCTAATAACCCTGAACCTAGGCTCTAATACCAATTTGTCTTGACCTGAACTAGGGAGTAGCCGTGATAGGCATCCTGTAATGCCCCAAATTTTGGGCTAGAAAAAAACCATGACTCTGATGCGTTAATAATCTCAGAGCCTTAAATCCTATGCCAATTTGCCATGTTTATGTAGTATGTGAATCCATTTGAGCATGAATTTAGACCATATAGGTCCTTTAACACAAGGACGAGTTGAAACTATTTTAATCGATTAAGTTTTTATGGATGTTGTAATTTATGTCAGTTTCCATCAATTATTACTCACTGTATATGTCAAATTAGAGATCTTACTAGGTGTAAAATGATAGGTCTTTGATTTAGCTTTCCAACGATACCAATTTTGCTAAATTCGGCACCCAAGCAAGAAGTTATGGTCTTTCAAAGTAGTAGGCGGTGTCTATGTAAAAAAAGACGATAGCATAGGTGGTGCCTATGTAAACATAGGAAATAGCATAGGCGGCACATATTTAAACATAGGCGGTACCATAGGCAGCTCCTATGTAAAGGTTTCAAGTGACTTAAACACTCTATTTTTGGGGCAAAATGGCCCTTTTCCACCCTTACTTAGCCCTAAACAAAAAATTCAGTTTCCAAAGACCCTAAAATATACCTTCATTCATCAAAATTGTCCAAGAACTCTATCTAGGGTTTCAAAATAAAAACCCAAGCAACTCAAGATTCAACCATGGGTTTTAGAAACTAATTGCATATTTGGAATCCTCTCAACGTAGGCTTCAAGAAGCACCTAATATTCATAGTAATCGAGGTATGTGGGGTTATCTCAAAAATCTCATAGGCTTTAAAAATTTATGTTTTCAAATGGAGGTTTTGAAATTATGAATATGATTATGTTTTAAATGTTTTATGATATTGATTTAGTCCTTAGGCCTACTCCTAAAGTGATTTGCCATATGATATATGTATATGCATGTATTCCAAAAAGATGTTAACTTGACAGCATGAATGATATTAAATTTCCTCTCTTGATGTGAATTTGTTTTAGATGTTCATATAATGTAAATTGTTTGAAAATATCTTGAAGAGCATGACATGAAATGTTTTGAGAATTGATATGATTTTGACTCAAAAACGAGAAGATTATTCACGTTGAATACAATAGTTGAATGAGAAGAATGATGTGATATTAATGGCTTTCAAGTCGGGTATGACGATACCCTACAGAGTATGATATATGATTAAATTAGATGAAATTTGAATGCATTGATTTTAAATGAGCTAGATGGATGCCCGAAGAAGGCGTTTAAGTGTAAAGTCTAATCGCTAGAAATCGTGTTTGCCGATATGGGAACTTGGTACCATGCTTTGTGATCTTGTGTACCTGACTTTATGTTATTCCCAAATTGGGATTAGAGTTAGGGCCCATGCACTGTGATCTTGTGCAGTACCATTGGATCGAGACACCCTGCTGCGTGATCTTGTGTGTCTTCCCTTCACTTATACTATAATCTCAGTGGAAACCGAGGTTTGACAGTTGGTGTAAATGCGATATATAGGGCATTCCACCCAGCTCAGCCGTATTGCATTATTGTTGAAAACAAGTACATTACGCCCACATATTTTCAAATGATTTGATATGAAACTGCTTTATAATGGCTCTGAACTATATTTTCAAAAAATATTATGTTTTGTTTTGATATCTCTTTGTACTAGTACTTTTATATTGACCCTCTTCCCTCCCAGGTTCTGAGGCACAATTTAGGGGTTCAGAGAATCAGTAGATTTCCTCAGATAGATTTGTAGAGTTACTTAGTGAGCCTTCTATATTTTGGAAGACCTGATATTTGGTAGTTTCATTAATTATTTGTTAGTTTTGGGTCTACTGGGGGCCTTGTCCCAGTTTTGAGATAGATATTTATTTCAGTCATGTAGTAGAGATTTCGCAGATGTTATAGAGATGTTGTGTTGAGATTGTGGGACATTATTCCCCATTATTACTTTCGCATGATTCTTGACCATGTTTCTGTTAAATTATGTATTTTATGCATTTCTTTTGTCATATGAATTGTGTGCATGATTACCAGATAGATAGGGGTGTTTCAGGCCTCATAGTTTGGAATACTTGTTACAGCCAGGGCCTCAGTTCGGGTCGTGATAAACTTGGTATCAAAGCATGGTTTATGGTCCTAGGGTGTCTACAAAATCATCTTGGGTAGAGTCTTGTTTATGGGTGTGTAGTGCACCATACTTATAAGTAGGAGGCTACTAGGCGTTTAGGAATGTCTCTTTTTTTTCATGTTCTAGTTCATGCAACAAAGTCAGAATGTTCCTCTTTCATACTCAAATTCATACTATGGTATCTCCTCTACAAAAGTAACCGTCATCCCAATTCTTTCTTTACTCGAACATTCTCAAACATGTCTCATCATTAGGCTGATTCAAGTATAGAAGTTTAGAGTCTAAATGGTATGGTTCATTCTGATCGAATCATATAAGATTTTTGCAAGGACTTGAGAAGAGTCAGTTAGTTCTTCAGAGTGTGTTGGTTCTAGTGTGAACCTTGATTTTGATGAAATCATGCTTTTCAGCCTCCAATTTTGAGTGTATTTAGTTCTTTTCAGAACTTATGTTGCCAGTGTCACACTTTAGAGGTAATAAGGTGTAGTATAATGTTGGAACTATATTTCCACCTAAATAGTAGTGTGTGTTAAAGTGTTGTTGTCATGACCTATTGGTAATGAAATTAGACCAAGAAGTTATGGATGTGACATCACAAAGTTAGAAGTCAGAGTGAGGATGATTTACCCCTATATAGTGATAAACTAATTTGGTTGCTAGCAACATGTGTGGACAGTATGGTAGTCCATGGAGGATGTTTTTGACTCCAATTTTATTTCCATAGAGTAAGATGTGTATTCTTAGTTCATTGAATATTGCGTATTAAATTTCTATAGCATGAAATATTGTCATCAAAGTGTTGTTGAAACATAAAGTCTAGTGAAGCCGTGTGGGTCTCTTTTGATTCACTAGCATAGTTGACTTGTCATTCATCTTATTTTTTTGTTCAAAATTCAAAATCAAAGTCTAGTAAAGCCGTGTGAGGCCTATTTCAATTCACTAGAAACTTATTGTCTACCTTGTTATTCTTGTGTAGGTTTAATGTATGTATAGCTGAATCTGGTTGCATGAGATTGAGCCAGTAAAGAGATCATTCATCCTTGTGTGTTATTAGTAGAAGGTAGAGAAGGACTTGTTTGTCTGGGTGATTTTTTGGTTGCTTGAATGTGAAAATGGCTATATTAATGAGTAAGTTATGATTATAGACTCATGGTTGTTTGATGGATTTAAAGGTATTCTAAATGTATGCTTAAGTAAGTAAGTAAGAGGTGAGAAATCCACATAAGTAGATAAGATTATATGGGGTTATAATATTAGATTAAGGTTGATCATGTCTATTATATGAATTTACCCCTTGGCCTTCTTTTTATTGGTAGTTGTAAACTAGTACAACTTGTGAGAAGGTAGATAGTGGATTTTAAGGTGGTTGAATAGAACGTGTCAATTTTATGAACTAGTATATCATTCTGCACTAGTCATTGGTGGTAAATGAGTGATACTAAACTACAAGCTTGAATTTAAATGGTGTGGTGGTAAATAGTGGCAAGAGTTTGAAGATGAAGGTTTTGTGGGATTAAATTAGTAGCCTTGAGGTGCTGACATAGTACATACTAATGGATTATGATAAGGAAAACCGTTAGGTTATGATCGATTATTGTGGTTATGAAGTTCTAGTGCACTAGTGTTTTGCGATGTTTATTTATAGTTTCCAAGTAAAACTTTTGTGTAAGGTTAGGTTGTAAATCATGTATAGCACTAGATATTAAGTTTGAATAGCTGATGTCCATGAAGGTGGATGTAAAGATTTCTTGGTTAATGAATACTAGTTGTATAGAAGCGATCTAATAGGCTTGAAAAATGCATGCAATAGATTAGGTTTATTTGATTCATAGCGATGTATGATATTTTATGTGTGATGTAGAAGTATGCCTAACGTGACATGAGATTCCATCATTCTTTCTAAGGCTATTACATATTGCATGTGGCTAGTAGTACCGTTGAGTTGCTTAATGGAGAAAGTCTAGTAGATGTTATATGGATTCAAAATAGTTAGGTTAAAGAGTTTTGATTGATAGTGTTGAGCCTTTTATATGATCTTGATTCTCATAGTAATAAGGCGTAAGTTGGGAGTCACGATATTAGTATGCTATGTCGAAAGTGGTTTGGTTCATCAAAGGCTTAGTGATATCCATGTTAATTGTTAGAATATAAGTTTGAGTTTGGAAGGTTGAACCGATAGAAATAAGTGTGCAAATTAATGTATCACAGAAGGTAGTCATATGCATGCATTGTCATTTTTTTTCAGACCCTAGAGTGCAGTAAGTGTAGTTCAGTTAGAATCTGGTAAAGGATCTCCCAAACTCTAGATGATGACGTGAAGCTGAGGGGGAGATGATAGAATGAATGACCAAGTAAGGATCTCAGATTCTAGTAGTAATGCAGTATGATTTAGAACATCAGAAAGTGAGGGTGGATCTCAACCCATTCCTACCTCAGTATTTTTTTAGTTATCCAGATGCTTACTCATGCCTTATGATTCAGTTCCGTGATCATAGTTCATGATTCCGATATATGATAGAGAGTCAAAAACTCTTCCAGTTCTAAGATAATGAGTTCTAGTTCATTCAAGTAGTCGGAATCACATTCCTTATGTTATGAACTCTAGTTGAGGTCATGCAACTCATGACGCATGTTCTCACTCTTTATAGTGTGCTCAGTCCCGTATAAATATCTTTTCACGCTTGAGGGCCTTATGTTTTAACCTTTTAATGAACCTCCTTATGCAATCATAGTGGTGATAATGTAAACGTTCTTGTTGATGGAAGATCATAGTATGCTTGTTTAGATAAGGCCATAAGTATAGAGTAAGCTTTGGGGCCAAGTCTTTAATACATGTGATGGTTAGTGGAAAAGTTGGTGTGTGTATGCTTTTAGGATAGCGCGTGGGAGTTATATTGATAATAGTTTAGAAACTATGTGAAGTATGTATTTATGGGTGATTGCCTTGGAGTTAACATGTGGTTATAAATTAGGATTGAATGACGTTTTGGGATTGTAGTGGAAGGTCGCAATATGCATTAGCGACTTCATATTAATAGTTCAAAGTAGTCATTGAAGTGGTAAGGCATGTTATACTTAGGATGTGATCTTTAAAGAAGATATAGAATATTGCATCATATGGTTTAGAATAATAGCGTGGTTTGGTAGATTGTATTTTTTTTGTGACTTAGAGTTAGGCTTGATCACGGCAAAGGGATTAAGTTATTTCTGACATCAGTAGAAAGATATATCAATGCTCATATGAGAATTTTAAGCTGAGTTGATTGAATATCATATTTATAAGGAATAGTATAGTTAAGGGATATTCGGGAAGTGCGCTAAGCCTGAAAGTAAGAAGTTGTATTGCCAAAGGTCTAAAAATTCTATCCCAATTTAGGAGTTATATGTCTATATTCCAGACTGCAGAGTAGTGTCAATGTTTTGATTTCCTTAGTTGGATGTCTTGTGTAATCCATACCCAAGATTCATGGATCCCTATCACTGCTAGAACTTATTCAGAGAATTGTGCTGAAGAGATACTCCAATTAAGTCTGAGGGTGTAGTATAATTCAGTCTGTATGGTCAATAGCTCAGTTTAGCAGTCAGATTCACATGACTTGTTTTCTCATCTTTGCACTTATTCATGCTACTCGAAATCTCAGACATGCTACTATTCCAAGATAGAGTATACCAGTAGTTATGGGTATAGCCCAGTTCATGCATCATGCATTCAATTCAGATTCCAGATGTTCAGTTATGATTCAATTTGTAGGTGCCCTGTTCATCGCCTCAATTTTCTGAGTATCTTAGTAAATTGAGCATTCATAGAGGGACATAGGGTCCCAAGGGGGAAATACCCTATTCAGTTGCATGCATAGATTCTTATTACAAGTTTCGCACCAGTTATCATTGCATATTCAGTCATACGTCATACCTCAGTTCAGTCAGATATGCATGCTTTAGAAATGCATGTACAATAGAAAAATTCAGCTTATCAGTGTATTCAGTTCTGCGTTCATAAGAACAACTCAGTAACAAATCCATGCATCAGATATGCATGATTCATTATGAGACAGCCTATGAGTAGCTTCAGTTGTGTATTCCATCCTTGAATCTTATAGTCATGTTTTTGATTAGTGTATTCTTTTATAGGGAACATATCATGTCCGCGTTATCCCATACCCTTAATACTTTGACATTCTATCCATTATTCGGGGACGAATGATCCCAAGGGGGAGATAATGTAACGCCCCACATTTTGGGATAGAATAAAAACCATGACTCTGATGCATTGATAATCCTAGATCCTTAAATCGTGTACCAATTTGGCATGTTTATGTAGTATGTGATCCATTTGAGCATGAATTTATACCATAGAGGTCCTTCAACTCAAGGACAAGTTGAAACTATTTCGATCGATTAAGTTTTAGGGATATTATAATTTGTGTCAACTTCTATCGACCATAACTCACTGTATATGTCAAATGAGAGATCCTACTATGCATCAAATGATAGGTCTTCCAGTTAGCTTTCCAATGATACCAATTTTGCTAAAATCTGACACCCGAGCAAGAAGTTATGGCCTTTCAAAGTAGTAGGCGGCGCCTATGTAAACATAGGCGATAGCATAGGCAGCACCTATGTAAACATAGGGGATACCATAGGCAGCGCCTATGTAAAGGTTTCAAGAGACTTAAAAACTCCATTTTTGGGGCAAAATGGTCCTTTTCCACCCTTACTTAGCCCTAAAGACAAAATTCAGTTCCCAAAGACCCCAAAATATACCTTCATTCATCAAAATTATTCAAGAACTCTCTCTAGGATTTCAAAATAAAAACCAAGAACTCAAGATTCAACCATGGGTTTTAAAAACTAATTGCATATTTGAAATTCTCTCAACGTAGGCTTCAAGAAGCACCTAATATTCATAGTAATCGAGGTATGTGGGGTTATCTCAAAAATCACATGTGCTTTAAAAATTCATGATTTCAAATGGGTGTTGTGAAATTATGAATATGATTATGTTTTAAATGTTTTATGATATTGATTTGATCTGTAGGCCTACTCCCAAAGTGGTTTGCTATATGACATATATATATATATGCATGTATTCCAAAAAGATGTTAACTTAAGAGCATGAATGATATGAAATTTCCTCTCTTTATGTGAATTTGTTTTAAATGTTCTTATGATGTAAATTGTTTGAAAACATTTTGAACAGCATGACATGAAATGTTTTGAGAATTGATATGATTTTAACTTGAATAAGAGAATGTTATTCATGTTGAATACAATGGTTGAATAGAAGAATGATGTGATATTGCTGGCTTGTAAGTCGGGTATGACGATACCCTACAGAATATGATATGTTATTGAATCACATAAAATTTGAATGCATTTATTTTACATGAGATAGGTGGATGCCCGAAGAAGGCATTTGAGTATAGGGGCTCATCGCTGGAAACCGTGTTTGCCAATATGGGAACTTAGTACAATGCTTTGTGATCTTGCGTACCTGACTTTATGTTATTTCCAAATTAGGATTATGGTTAGGAGCCCTGCTTTATGATCTTGTGCACTACCATTTAGTTGAGACACCCTGCTGTGTGATCTTGTGTGTCTTTCCCTCACTTATAATCTAATCTCGGTGGCAATGAAGGTTTGACAGTTGGTGTAAATCTGATATGTAGGGCATTCCACCTAGCTCAGTTGCATTGTATTGTTGTTAAAAAAAATTACACTACACCCATGTGTTTTTAAATGATTTTATATGAAACTGCTTTATAATGGCTCTCAACTATATTTTGTAAAAATATTATGTTTTGTTTTGATATCTTTGCGTACCAGTACTTTTGTATTGACCCTCTTCCCTCCCAGGTTTGGAGGCACAGTCTAGGGATCCATAGAATCAGTAGATTTCCTCAGACAGATTCATAGAGTCACTTGGTGAGCCTTCTATATTTTGGAAGGCCTGATATCTGGCAGTTTCATTAATCATTTGTTAGTTTTGGGCCTACTGAGGGCCTTGTCCCAGTTTTCAGATAGATATTTGTTTCATTCATGTAGTAGAGAGTTCGCAGACGTTATAGAGATGTTGTGTTGAGATTGTGGGACATTATTGTCCATTATTATTTTCACATGATTCTTGACCATGTTTCCGTTATATTATGTATCTTCCACATTTCTTTTGTCATATGAATTTTGTGCATGATTACCCGACATATAGGGGTGTTTCGTGCCTCATGGTTTGGAATACTCGTCACGGCCAGGGTCCCTATTTGGGTCATGACACATACCTAGTCCATCAAGGATCGGAGACTGTCCCCAAGCCTATTCCAATTTGACTAAGAACACCAAGCAATGGATGGATACTAATATAAGACAAAATTTATTAAGAAATCCAAAAAGAATTTGTATCTGATCAAAATTCAGAAACATCCATAATATAACTTTCTGTAGTATCTATAAAGACACTAAAAAAATTGAGTATCAATAAAGTATCGGGAGATGCCCCCAACTATAGCCAAAACATATCTGAAATAAATTCGATGACATGAGAAACCAAACTATGAAATGAAGTCTTTCAAAGGATGGAAACTTACCAGTTCATGAAAAATCACGAACTAACCACGAATACCTAATCACTACGTAGAAAAGGTCGAGTTTCCTTCAGACCCTGCATCGCATGGGGATACGACATCTTAAGATGGTTAGCAATCGTAGCACTAGCAAGTAATTAAAGGATAAGGGAATAAATAATGCTATGTCAAAACCATAGTGAAATCCATATGCACACCGTGTACATACATACATATATACATATAATATAACAATCTAAGGATAGGGAACAAGGCTTAACATGAATGTTTAAAATATTAACCTGGATTGTGTAGCTTGACCATCATAAAATCCACCCATAAGTTATATGGGTCAAGTGTCACCCCCTGAACGGGTATCAGTGCATGTTAGCCGTATGAACCAGAGATATCATAGAAGACTGGATATTCCCTTGTACCATTAGCCTTCCATATACATATGTATATATATACCGTTGGGGGATTACCTTATACCCCATAAGCATGAAGTCATTAAGACCAACCCCCACATAGGAAATCATGAGTTTTTAGTATCATTCCTTTAGACTCATACCATCACAACTAGCTAACATAACCCTCTGTAATATCAATTAAAACATTTAGCACATAACCTATTTACCAAACTCAGGAGTCAATTAATAAGGAATTATTAAGTGGTGTCTTCATTCCAACTATACCTTGCAACATTAGCCAACACTTTGAGGATTCCTTCGTACATTGTGGACTCCATTATTAAAATCACTTGGGGAATTCCTTTGTATCTCATCAGTTTTTCTTAAATCATTCACTTGGGAGATTCCATCTTACCCCACAAGGTTTACAAAATAATTCTTAACCATTTAACCATTTATGCTATGCATTAGTTTTACGGACGTAGAACAAACCAATCATTTTCATACCAATGCATTATTACAAGTGAGTAAACCAAACTTGGTGACAAAATTATATTCATTGACAATTTCACAAACAAGTTGAGGTTAAATTATTTCCAAACCATATACTAAACTAAAAATCATCAAATTGGGGGTTAACCATGACCCCTCCAGTTAATTACTATTCACATTCATTCAACAATGTTCCAAAATCATAATAAAGCATAATTATTGTATAATAAACAATGGGAAAGCATTTTAAACAAATACATGCACAACCCTCAACCCATAGTCCAAAACCCATTATTAAAACCATGAATAATAGCTAATTTCATTCCATTAAGAAAATATAAGTTCAAAGGAAAAAATACATGTCTTAGACATACAAAGATTTATGAGAAATTTAGAACTTGGAACCAGAACATGAACGTATAGTGAAACACTTATGATTTCTTGGGGTTTGGAGTTTGAGAGTGAAATAATCAATGTTGTGTCGTGAAAATTAATGGAAATAGGTTAGTATAGTTTTTAGAGGTCATTTATAAGTGAAAGGACTTCAATACCCCTCATCCCAAGTAAACAAAACCAAAAACTACCCAAATTTAAATTATTAGCGTGACACAAAGGGTAATCTCCATGATAAGCTCTGAGCCATGCTAAAATCGTGGACCCTTACTACCTTCTCACGAGAATGCTCATAAATTTTTGCTCGGGTATTAGATTAAGGCAAAATATGATTCATTGGAAACAGGACTCAATTATATATAATTTGGTGGGTTTTAAGACCCAAAATTCAATATATTTCAGGAGTTATACACATTTAAAGTTGACCTTTGTAGAATAAAATTCCAAAATTTGGTCGATAATGAAAGTTCTTAACTCCACTTTGCTCTAAGTGTTTACTACAAACATTCTTTCTCTCAAAAGCACTTTTCACACTAGGATAATGATCACGACACTTATATTTAAATATAAATAATTGGATTCAAGTTTATACACGTAGGAATAATAATTTCAATTCTAGCTTGAAAATTCGGGGTGTGACAGTACTGTATTGACACTGATTTAATATGGAAGACATTTGACCAAACTATTTCTCAAGCTTCTTAATGGTGGTAGCTTATGATTTAACCTTTTGACTCATCTATGGAATATCTGCCCTATGGTCCTTAAGGTAGTCTTTCATCTTCTCTACCCCTTTTACCGCTCTTACAAGCATGTCTTCCTTCCTTGAATTTATAAAATCAGTATCTGGGTTCCCCAGTGGAACATAGAGACCACTTCTATCCCTAAAGTTATTTTTCCTCCTCTGATCACCATGTCTTCCTTAACATCTATCTTTATACCGAAGCTTATTATAATTGGTATTGTTGTGGTAGTTTCTACCTTGATTCACTTGTCCAGAGTCTCAATTATCTGGATTAGATCTTTGGCTTTATCTAAAAAACCAGCCACCTAATTGTCTATATATTTAGCCTCCTCTTCATAATTTGATTCATCATGTTTACGTGCCTTACCTTTAAAATCAACTATATTTAACTTTTTCATCATGACCCAAGGCTACCCCTAGCCATAACACGGTGCCTAAAGTCACGAGTGACCTCAATCTAAGACATGGTCTAGTACCTATTGTGAGCACTGAAGAAAAGTAGCAATATAATATACAGAAGCTAAATTAAATATCCGTGTAACAAATAATGCTGAAGGTAATACTTAATACATTTGGACATCTATTAAAAACTGAAAACAAGTCTGACTATTTGAAAGCCTCTAACTTAGGGAGTTGATGGGACAAACTCTCCAATTAACTCCACCTAACAAAAATAAAATAAGTACTAGAATAAAATATCAATAACTTATCCTCGAATAATAAGGACTCACCACAACTACTGCTGAGTGACACATAAATTATCCAAGTACAATTGGGGAACAAATCAACCAAACCTATATAAGATAATATAATGCAAAGTGATTGATTAGTAATTTGAATGTACTAAGTATGTAGGATGAGAGGGCTAATTAATATGACTGAGCATGAATGCATGAACATGTAACTGAATGCAGGACCATGTATATACGTGTACTTAATGATATAAATAACTAAATAGCTAAATACAAGGCCATCCACATCTAACTAAAAACATCATCTGAATAAAAACTGAGTCTAAAACTAATTTGGAGACTGTGGGAGCTAACTATAACTGATATACCCTAATATGAGTAGAACTGGGGTCCAACTAGTAACCCTAGTTGGATGGCTGTTAGTACCTTTCCAAGGGTACCAACACTGGCTGGCGTGGATCTACTAAATTGATATCCCCAAAGTCTAGGGTGTCATGCCTCTACTGATTGGGGACCAATTATAACCTATGGTGGCAATATAGTTCTTGAACTCAGGGACTACTACTAATGATTTATGCCTATATTATAACGAATACATAATTCTTTTGTTCACTCGATGCTAAGTATTATTCCCAACTGAATGAAACTGATACTAATATTTGATGTTGGGTGTACTTATGCATTCTAGTATCACTATACCAGCCTTTTTAGCCTTCTTTTGAGGATAATTCGTGTGCTATATAGGTTGATAATGATATAAATGTGTATGAAAGTGTTAAAGCATGTGTATATGATGTTTGAGTTTCAAACCAGTTTGTACCTACAAGATTCGTTTAGAGTTCAACCCGGAAAACTAGTGTTATAAGCTTGAGCTAGGTGTTTGTCTAGTTGATTCCGGTGTATTCTATTGTTTTTAAAGTATTCCAAAAGGTTTTTATGTGTAATTATATATAAAACAACTTTTTTATAATGACCAAGGGTCAATTGGATCAAGACAAAGGTCAAAACAATGAGTTAAATATCAAAGAAAAGTTAACCTATGCTTACCTCGTCTTTCTAGTTCATTGCGTTGGATATTGTCTAGTTTTGAGCTTTAAATTGTTGTGATTAATGATATAGGATGATTTTTGAATGGATTATGATGATATAAAAAGGATATAAAAGCTTCAAATCAAGTGGGAACAACTTAAAAAGGCTCAAAATAGCTCAACGAAGGCATAATACATAGATTGATGCACTTTTCGACCCCTAGAATGTCTTAGGTGCGATGGAATTTAAGTGTGGAAAATGGATGAATTAAAAACACCAATATATTTACAAGAGGCCAAAAATAGTAACTAAATAGTGCGTGGTGGTCCTAACCGCGATTATCTTGAGACGCGGGCTCATTTCGGTGCACCCGTGCCTTAGAAAAATTCTGAAAAACAAATTCCATAGGCTTAGGGAGATTTGTAGGTGACTCCTTTCCTGCAGCGGGGCTAAACCCAGGGTGATGCCCCACTCAGTCCGGGGCTCAATAACGGAAGGTTTTCTTGTCCAACACAGAATTTGCTTACTCCTATACTATAAATACATACTGTATCACATTTTTACACATGTTTTGGTATATTTTGGAGAGAAAAGGGATGATACAACTTCTTAATTAGGTTTTTATTATTTTTATTTAGTTCATTCATGATTTTAGTTGTTAATTAATATTTTGTGATTACAATAACGACTATGTGTGGCTAAACGCCTTTTTTCGGGGTTAATAGCAAAGAGATGATTACTTTTGTTTTAAATTTAGTTCATTAATTTTTCTTATCATTTTTGTGTGTTAATATTTGATTTAATTATTTTATGTATTTGCGACCCTTAGAATACATCAATTGTCTATGATTTGATCTCGGGAGAGGGAATAAGGGATAGAACATGAAGATGAACAAGGTATGGTTTTTATTCTTTTATAAAATAAAGAATTGAACTTAGAACCTAATACAAGGATGTACTTAGGAGCCTTACTTGATTTAAATGTAGGATGATAGCTTAAATAACCTAATTAGATCATTACATCCCCGCTCAATGATATAGTTATAAGGTTCAATTTAGGTAAATGATTAGAGGTTTGGAAACCATCATCGTGAAATTAACCCTATGAATATACAACTAAGACAAGCAAGTTAATGAATTAAATTCAATACATAGTGTGATTGTTGATGTGCTTTAACCCTAGGTTCCTCCTATTGATTGTTTTAACATCTTTATTTTCAGCGTTATTTATTTTAATTGCGAATTACAATTTGAAAAATCTCCTTTGGTTATTCTTGCACCAACATAATCTAAATTTTGAACTAAAATAGAATTATTGCTGAATCAAGTCTTTGTGGGATCGATATTTGGCTTCTTGAAGGCCACTTTACTACTTGATAGGATCATGTACACGTGCGAGTGCGCTTGGGCATGGTCATGTTTTTTGTTCTATTGCCGGAGACTTGTATTTTGGCAATTGTTTATTTTATTTTTACTTTTATATTTATTTGTTGTTTTTATGCTTGGTCTTGGTTTTGTTATTGCAAGAAACAGGTTTGTAGGTTGATAAGCTAGAAGGGGGTCGGGAGTTGGTTGAATAAAGCTATGAACTTGTGCAAGACTTTCACCAATGCATGAGAGAAATAAAACCTCTCCGAAGAATTTCTTAAATCCGAGAAGACCAAGAGAATACTACTCCAATGGCTGAAGAATAAGCAACACGCATGACATTTAGGGAAGTGGCAGTCCTACTTCCAATAAACTTGACTTCCCCAATTCATAGACTTGTTCCTGGGGGAAATTTTGAGTTGGTGAAGCTTCTTATTAGTAGTGGATAGTTTGTAGGATTTTTGCATGAGGATCGACAGGTCCACTTGCAGACCTTCATTGACTTTACTAATACATTCAATCTGACTGGGGTGAGTTCATATTATGTGAGGCTGACACTATTTCCATATTTATTTTTGGGGGAAGCTAAACGGTGGTTGAATATGGAGCCAACCAATTCAATTTCATCCTGGGATGACTTAGCTAGAAAGTTCCTCATCAGATTATTTCCGTTAGGTAAGACTGCAAGTGTTTACAGTTAGATAGTTAGCTTGAAATAGAAGCCTGATGAAAACCTCTACCATGCTTGGGAATACTTCAAAGCTCTTCTACGGGAGTGTCCACACCACTAACAGTCTAATGAGGAACTTTCTCATACTTTTGTAGAAGCTCTTGATCATAATATGAAGATTCTACTATATTCAGCTACAGTGGTCAAGCACTAGAATTGACTTAGGATAAGTTGTAAAAATTGTTGAACCACATAGCTAAAGGAAATCTAGAGTGTCATTAAGATCCTAGAAGTGCAACAAAAAAAATTAGGGGAGTAATAGAGGTGGAAAAATTCAACTTGGGGCATGATATTGGGAGCAGCACAACCTGAAATTATCTTGGGGCATCCATTTTTAGCAACCGTAGGGGCGTTGATTGATTTTAGATAAGGCACACTCAAAATGAAGGTAGATGATGAAGAGGTGGTATTTGATATTTACAAAGCACCTATTGTAAAACCCCAAATTAAAGATTTGTGTATGATCAATTTTATTGTAGGGGAAAAGTGCGGGGTGATTAATCCACCAAAATCATTTAGGATTACCTTATTGAGCGGCCCAATTTGAATCCAATATTTTCTCACATAATAAAGGTTGAAGTGAAGAGAGAAGTTGACTTTAAGAGTGAAAATTCAAGAGGCTAGAAATGAATGAAAAATGGGTCCCAAAGAGGAGTAAAAGGGTGAAGGAATATGGTTAAGTTGATATATTTCATGCCGCGACACTAAATCAGGTGCTACTTGGGAAGCAATCAAAGTTAATTAGGCATGTTTTCTTTTCAATTTTAGTTTTGTAGTTTTTACTTCACTCAATTGTTTTTTTTTTGTTGAGTTAAAGATTAATGGGAAGTCTTAGTACCATAAACTTGATTTAAGAAGCATGGCAAAGACTGAGTGTGGGATCCCATAGATCTCTTTTATGTGAAGATGCTACTAGCAAGCCCATGGATCTCCTATGATTTACATTCTAATATAGTGGAGCATTACACTAAGGGAAAATGTATGGTTCATTGTGTGTAACTTGTGAATTCTTTGTGAGAGTGAGTGTAACTTTATTTCTATCACCATCATATTATGAATTGCTTCATTTTGAGTGATTATGGGTAACTCTTTTGTTGTAAGGGCATATGTTTTATGAATGTGGGTGTTTTATATGATGTTCTTGATTGAATAATAAGCATGAGTTTTCCAACTTGGTGAGTCAATTCTTGAGTCTAGGGAATATTTTAGAGTTGTATTCATAAGCTTTCCATTGTGATTGTAACATAAATAGTGAAGAAACTTGCATTCTGTGTAGTCATTGTAGTACTAGCTTGAGTGTCTTACATATATTAGAAGTTTAGAATCTACAGTTCATGATTTTTTTAGTGAATCATTGTTCGAGGAAGGACAAGGCTTTAAGTGTGGAGTGGTGATGTTTGGTGTATTTTTGCATTCTAGTGTCACTATTTTAGCCCTTTTAGCCTTGTTTTGAGGATGATTCGTATTTTATATGGGTTGATAATGAGATAAATGTGTATCAAAGTGTTAAATCATGTGTTTATGATGCTTAAAGTTAGTTTCAAACAAGTTTGTACCTAAAAGATTCATTTAATGTTTAACCCGGAAAACTAGTGTTACTAGTTTGAGCTAGGTGCTTGTCTAGTTGATTGAGGTGGATTCTATTGTGTTTAAAGTGTTTCAAATGGATTTTATGTGTAATTATATGTGAAATAACTTGTTTATAATGCTTCAGGGTCAATTTGATCAAGCCAAGGGTCAAAACAATGAGTTAAAGATCAAAGTAAAATTAGCCTAAGCTTAGCTCGAGATTTTAGTTCATCGTGTTGGATGTTGTGCTGTTTTGAGCTTTAAATAGTTTTGTTTAATGCTATAGTATGATCTTTTAATGGATCATGATGATACATGAAGGACATCTAAGCTTCTAATTAAGTGGGAACAACTCAAAAAGGCTCAGAATTGCTCAACGAAAGCACAATATGCAAATTGACACAGTTTTGGACCCTGGAATATCTTTAGCGTGTGTGGACTTTAGGAGAGGCCAATGGAAATGTACAAAACACAAACAAACTGAGAAGAGGAGAAAAATAGTAATCAAATGGGGCATGGTGGTCCTAACCACGATTAGCCCATGAGACGGGCTCATTTCGGTGCTCCCGTGCCTTAGAAAAAATTCTGGACAACAAATTCTAAAGGTTTAGGGAGATTAGGAGGCAGTGCCTTGCCTATAGCGGGGCTAAACCTAGGGTGATGCCCCACTCCGTTTGGGGCTCAATTTCTAAAGATTTTCTTATCCAACACAGAATGGGCTTACTTCTATACTTTAAATACATATTGTATCACATTTTTACACATCTTTTAGCATATTTTGGAGAACAAAGGGCTGTTACAACATCTTCATTAGGTTTTTAGTATTTTTATTTAGTTCATTCATATTTTTAGTCATTAATTACAATTTTGTGATTATGATTATAATTATGCATAGATAAACGCCCTTTTCCCGGTTTAAAGCCAAAGACAAGATTATTTTTTTTTTTTAATCAACTTCATTAATTTTTTTTATCACTACTGGTCATGGGTTTATCTTTGATTTAATTATTTTAAGGATTCGCGACCCTTAGATACATCAATTGTCTATCTTTTGATCTCGGGAGAGAGAAAAGAGGATAGAACATGGAGATGAACAAAGTATGATTTTTATTATTTTATAAAATAAAGAATTGAACTTCGCACCTAGGATAGGGATGTACTTAGGAGCCTTACTTGATTCAAGCGTTGGATGATAGCTTAAATAACCTAATTAGATCATTACATCCCCGCTCAACAATGTAGTTGTAAGGTTCATTTTTGGTAAAGGATTAGAGGTTGGGAAACCATAATCGATCAATTAACCCTGCGAATTTAAAAAAAGATAAGCGAGTTAATAAATAAAATTCAATATATTGTATGATTGTCGAAGTCTCACTACATTGTATGATTGTCGAAGTGCTTTAACCCTAGGTTTCTCCAATTAATTGCTTTACGATCTTTACTTTCTACATTGCTTATTTTAATGGTGAATTCCAATTTCTAAACTCACCTATGGTTACTCTTGAACCAACTTAATCTAGATTCTGAACTAAAATAGAATTATTGCTGAACTAAATCTCTGTGGGATCGATACTTGGCTTCTTGAAGGCCACTTTACTTCATGATAATATTATGTACACTTGCGTGTACGCTTGGGTGTTGTCAAGCTTTTGTGAGGAAATCCAAAATTTTTAAATTTTGGCTCAATTTAAATTTTTTTGAGTAAGATATTCTTGTTGGTGCTATTTTTGATCGCATGATGCAAGTGGATTTGTTTGTAAATGCTGATGGATTGATATGAATTATTATTTTTGAGACACTTAGGCTCATGTTTGTGACTCTTGTACTTGTTAGCTTAGTTTTGAATTCATGCTATTGTTTGGTTGGGAGTCTATGATGATCCAATTGAGTTGAGTATGTCCCATGTGCGTGTGAGGTATGTTGTATTCCTTGTAGCATGTGATGTCTAGAACTTGCCCGGTGTGTGTGAAATGCAAAATAAAGAGTGCGGGTTTAGGGATGATAGAGGCATTTCCTTGATAGCCTTATTCTATACCTTCTATTTTTCCTACCCATTGTGCATTATCCTAGTTACCCCCCCTTTGAGACTTTAGCCTTTTCTTTTGTAGCTTCATATATAGCCTAATCCCCTTCTTTGATAGACCATAATTTGATCCAAAAAGATCCTAAGTGCTTTAATAAAAAAATAATTGAGAAAGGAGTTGAGAAATTAAAGAAGAAAAAGGTGAAATTGACGCCTAAAGGTAAGAGTTATTGGTGGTTATAATTCATGTTTGGTGGTTTGGAGTGATATAAATTGTGTTATAAATATTCCCATAATTGTAGAGAATGAAAAAAATTGAATCTTGAAGGAATAACAAATATGCCCACAATATGTTTGTGAAAATGCTTAAAAGAGATAGGGCAAAAACAAAAGATATGGGTATATGAAAAAGTGTTATTTGGTTGTTGGAGATTGGTTTTAAATGTATAATGTAGTGTATTAAAGTTCTTATAGAGGTTAGTCACTACTCCCAAATAGTTCCTACCCGTCCCTTAGCCTACATTACAACCCGGAAAAGTCCTAATTAATCCTAAGCTTTACATTCTAATATTATTGGAGCATTACACTGAGGCAAAGCATATGGTTCACTGTGTGTTACTTGTGAATTCTTTGTGAGAGTGATTGTAACTTGATTTCTATACCCATTATATTATGAATTGCTTGATTTTGAGTAATTATGGGTTACTCTCTTGTTGTTAGGGAACATGTTTAATAAATGAGGGTGATTTGTATGATGTCCTTGATTGAATGATAAGCATGATTTTCCAACTTTGTGAGTCAATTCTTGAGGCTAGGATGTTTTGTAGTAGTATTCATAGGCTTTCCATTGTGATTGTAACATGCATAGTGAAGAAACTTCCATTCCGTGTAGTCATTGTAGTACTATCTTGATTTTCTTGCATTTAGTAAAAGTGTAGAATCTCCATCTCATTATGTTTTTGTGACGATTTGTTCCAAGATGAACAAGGCTTTAAGTGTGAGGTGTTGATATTGGGTGTATTTATACATTCTAGTGTCACTATTCTAGCCTTTTTGGCCTTGTTTTGAGGATGATTCGTGAGCTATATGGGTTTATATGTGATAAATGTGTATCAAATTATTAAATAATGTGTTTATGATGTTTAAAGTTATTTTCAAACAAATTTGTACCTAAAAGATTCATTTAGAGTTCAACCCGGAAAACTAGTGTTACTAGCTTGAGCTAGGTGCTTGTCTAGTTGATTCCGGTGGATTCAATAGTGTTCAAAGTGTTCCAAATAGTTTTTATGTGTAGTTATATGTGAAATTACTTTTTGATAATGGTCAAGGGTGAATTGGATCAAGCCAAGCTTCAAAACAATGAGTTAAAGATCAAAGTGAAATTACCTATGCTTAGCTCGTGTTTTTAGTTCATCATGTTGGATGTTTTGTTGTTTTGAGTTATAAATTTTTGTTTTTAATCCTATAGGATGTTTTTTGAATGGATTATTATGATATATTAAGGATATACAAGCTTCAAATCCAGTGTTAATAACTCAAAAAGGCTTAGAATGGATAAAAGAAGGCATAATACGCAGATTGATGCACTTTTGGATGCCTGGAATATCTTGGGCACGCGTGTACTGTAGGGGCTACAATGGAAAATTTCAAAACACCAATGGATTGAAAATAGGCCACAAATAATAATCAAAAGGCGCGTGGTGGTCCTAACTGTGATTAGCCGGCAACGCGGGCTCATTTAGTTTATCCCGTGCCTTAAAAAAAATTTGAACAACAAATTCAAGAGGCTTAGTGAGATTTGAAGGTGACGCCTTGTATTTAGTGGGGCTAAACCCAGGGAGATGCCCCACTTAGTCCAGGGCTCAATAGCTGAAGGTTTTCTTGTCCAACATGGAATATTACACCGATACTATAAATACATGTTATATCATATTTTTACACATCTTTTAACATATTTTGGAGAGCAAAGGGATGCTACAACTTCTTCATTAGGTTTTTATTATTTTTACTTAGTTTATTAAGGTTTTAGTTGTTAATTACAATTTTGTGATTACGATGATGACTATGCGTGGCTAAATGCCCTTTTCTGGGGTTAAAGCCAAAGACATGATTACTTTTGTTTTCAATTAAGTTCATTAATTTAGATTATCATTATGGGTTGTTTTTACATCTTTGATTTAATTATTTTAAGGATTCGCGACCCTTAGAATACATCAATTGTCTACCTTTTGATCTCGGGAGAGGGAATAGGGGATAGGACATAGAGATGAACAAAGTATAGTTTTTATTCTTCTATAAAATAAACAATTAAACTTAGCACCTAGGACAAGGATGTAATTATGATCCTGACTTTATTCAAAATAGGATCATAGCTTAATTAACATAATTGGATCATTACATCCCCACTCAACGATGTAGTTGTAAGACCCCGCAAGATCCTAAGTTCACCTCAGTCTTTTAAGCATGATAAGGGGTTCAAGACTTGAAAAGTTCTAGCTAAGTATTCAGACTTTGTATTATTTTGTCCTTCATAAGTTGGCAACTCAATTTCACGAATCCTACATCCTTAAAGTATCGATCTTTAAATTGATTCATGATCAATAATGTCAGTAGGCATTTTCGGACAAGTTTTGGATTTTTTGGACCTTGTTTAGATCATGTTTAAATGACCAAAATAGTGAGTCGACACGATATCGATATGTTACATCGCGTCATCCCTCATGCCGATAGATAATTTTTCCTTAAGCTCAGTGCAAATCTAATAAACTGCTGTGGACTCCATCCAGCAAGTTGGCTATCATGTTGGTGCCAACGATGCGGCGCGATGGTCTGCGCGTCGGCAGTTTGATTTTGCAGTCATTAAAAAGCCACGTACATAGGGGTATTTAGATCTTTTTTCCCACCCCTATTCAACCCTAAAACACGAGATTCAGCCCTCATTAAGCAACATACACTCACTTTCTCTCAAATTTCTCAAGAACAAGAACCTTAGGTGATTTAATTTCAAAGCCAAGGCTAGATGTTTTGTCATTGTTCTTCAAGAATTAAATAGCCAAGGTATGTGAAGTGGTCATCCAAGGGTTTCTTCCACTCTTGGAGTCTAAGAAACTCTTTTAAACTTCAAGTAGCTTGATTTCATGCCTTCTATGATTTAAAATCAAAGTGTATTCATGATTATTGCTATAATTGGGTTTCTATTTAATGATTTATTACTAGATTGATGTAGAATTAATTGACATATGTGATTTATCATGTGAATTCATTTTGAAACCCTTGAAATTGTGAATTTGGAATTGAATCATGATACTCACATGTTGTTTTAGTATCATATGCATAGATTATGCTATCCATGAGTTTAATGAATTACTCATGTGAATGTAGTGATAAGATTATATCATGCTAGTATGCATACTATTTCATGCCATGCAAGTGTTTGATAAAATGCCTTTATAGATGCATTATGAACAAGTGTTCATTTTTATGCTATGCTATGTAAGATCATGTGAAGCTTTAATTTTCATGCTATCTAGTCCTAGGGACATTTATATCGGACAATTTAGTAGTTTATCTAGAGCCAGTGTCAGTTACAGAATAATTTCAGTCACGTCATG